>NC_135338.1:19204591-19204884 GCF_023851605.1 Tamandua tetradactyla
AACAGGTGGAAAATTTCTCAGTGGCTTCTTCAAATTCTGGCAATGCAGCTATCATTAAAAAAAGATACAAAACTTTGAGAATTTAGATAGAGATTTAATTCATTTTAGTGGTGTGGGGCAAACTAACAGCTCCACTAGACTTAACATTTGTAGGAAAATAGTGCAACCATGTTTCCTACTTTTAGGAAGTCAGCCTTTATCTCCCTAAGCAAAAGTTGCATTTTGGGCATATTTAGGTTGAACCTTTCAAGTCAGGATTTTCTTCTAAGTGTCACATGAATTTCTCTTACTGT
>NC_135338.1:19205084-19208002 GCF_023851605.1 Tamandua tetradactyla
AGTTCTTGTTTTCTTGTTTCTTGTTCTGCTTGTAAGGTGCTTTTTCCCTCCCCCCTAGGAGGGTCTACATAGGTATTACAGACTCCAGCCAGGTTTTCCCGGACTAAGCTGGCCTCCTTTCAGGGGGAAGGAATCACCTGCATCAGTTTTCCCTGAGTGTGAGACCCAGCAGGTTGAAAGACTTTCCTGTGAAGTCTCTGGGCTCTGTTTTTCTTATCCTTCCCAGTATGTGGTGCTTGTCTGTCTGTGGGTCCCACCAGCAAAAGGTGTTGTGGCTCCTTTAACTTTGGAAGGCTGTCCCTGGGGGGCGTGGTCGAGACAGAGGAAAGGTTGTAGGCTGGTTTTAATGGCTTCAAATTGCAAAACCCTGTGGTCTGAATTCCTTGAGAGAGGGATTCCACCGGAGTTGCATTTCACCCCTCCCGTGGGGAAGGTTCAGGTGGAAGACTGCCCTGAAAGCAGTCTGTTTCTGCGTTTGGGGCAGTTGCAGCCTGTGTAATCCCACCGCTGAATCCAGAGGCAGCCAAGCCTCCATAGAAACAGCCACAAAAGCCTCCTTTTCATCCCCTTTCCTCTTTTCCGATTAGCCCTATAGGCGACCTCCACCTTGACCAGTTTCGCCTGAGCTGGGGGCCTACTTTTAGTAGTCAGAATTTGTTTATTAATGCCACTATTGGTGTTTGGTTGGACTCAGTCCCTGCTACTGTTAGAGACTCTTTCCTTTCCCTCCAGGAAGCTGCCTGTGGGGGAGGGGCACCGGCCACTGCAGCTTGGGGATCTTCCATGGCTTGGGGAACTCACTGTTCCAGAGACTCGCAGCCGGTCCAGCTGGTCCAGACTGGGGTACGCTGTGTGTCTGGTCACTGTCATTGCTCCGGGAGCTGTTCTGTACTGTTTCTGTTATTTAGTAGTTGCTCTGGAGGATGAACTAAAATGCACGCACATTACTAAGCCGCCTTCTTGGCCCCTTCTCGGACTACATCTTTGAAATCTGATATGCCACTTGCAGTTACAGTCTCTCTTCACCGAGAGAAGATGTATTTAGGTGCTCAGTAACCCCATGTAGCTAGTGGCTACCATATTTGACAGTATGGTCCTTACTTGAAATTGATGGATGGACCAGTGGGCACCTCAGTCCCTCCTGTCAGCCCACCTTTGTCACCAGTGCCAGCTGCATTGGCAGCATTGGGTTGAGGAAAATTCAGAGGCAGCATCTGAGTTTGGTGAGGAAGAGTCCTGTGATAGATTAGCTATGTCTGCCCTGAGTGTGGAAGGGGACATCATGGAAGGGCCTGGGCCTCTTATATACTAATAGGCCTGGGGAGTGGAAAGGGGACCGTGTAGTCCCATGGATGGGCTCCCAGAGCCCCAGAGCCAGAGCACACACTGGGGGCCATTTGGTAAGGTCTGACTCTTTGCCCTCCTACAGCTTTTCCTGGATGTGTGGGGCCAGGTTCCGTGTATAGAGAGCCTGAAACCAGCATCTAGATCACAGAACCTCTGCTTTCTGGCTGTGTGACTCCATACAAGCCACTTTCCTTCTCCAAATTCAGTTTCCACACCTGGAAAATGGGCCTAATAACCCTTCCTTAGCAGAACTGTACTGAGGATGAGAGGAAATGAGACATCTAAAGGGCTGGTGCATACAAGGTATAGGATACATGTTCTTTCTCCCTTCAGTTCAGCATCTGACTCCCTACCCCAGTCCCTCTTCCATGCAGACACAGGCAGAATCTCCCTTTTGGGATGTGGACAACTCCTTATGGTGCCTGCCCAGCTGTCCCTCTACCCTAGCCCAGGCTGAGGTCTCCTGCCTGCTCACTCCTAGCCAGGCCCCTCTTATGGCCCCTCCTTCAAGGCCAAGGACGACCTCAGCCCCTAGCAGGCTTGCACAACTGCTTCTGCATCTTCTGCTCTGCTGGCAAGGACACTATTGCAGCCTCCAAGTGGGGCTCCTACACCTATGGGGCAGCTGATGGCACTGGGACACTCCACCAACCCCAGGTTTTTAATTACCCCTCTCCCCCAGTCACTGCACACAAGGACATCCTTTCCTACCCCCCCCCCCCCCCGCAGTATGTGCACCATGGTCCCCCATGGCCCCAGTGAGTTAGCACTTCTCCCAAGACACCCCCTGTTCTCTTCTGGGGGAGGAATTGACATCCAGCAATGTCTGGCAGAGAAAGAACTGTAAATGGTGAACGCGGGTGGCGAGGCAGCGGCTCCAATTAGGAGACAATTAGATTTCTCTGAGTATGATGGAGGAAGTAATTTTCTGTCCAACAGAGTTTAATCAAAACATTTTATGCAAGATGTATCCCTGACCCTGAAAAATCTTCCCCCTCTTGCTGGAAATTAAACAAATATATTGTTGGCACAGATTCTAATGTTCGCCTAAACACATGCGGGTCAGGGAGTCACGAGGTTTTGGGGTTCCGACAAACAGATGAGCAAGAGTAGGCAGGGAGCTTTCTCATTATCCTTGGGGCCTTTTCCAGCTCCTGCTGTGTGCCAGGGGGCACAGGAAAACAAACTTTTCTTCCTTTTGGGGGGCATCCCCCACACCCCTGAAGGAAATGCCCCCTCCCTCCTTGGGGCCCTGGGTTTTGAATTGTTTCCCGAATTCCCTTCTGCTCCCACTCATACTACCTTGCCTACGAGCATTTGCAGCAGCATCTGTCCCCCCGGCAGGTGGCGTCTGATTCCTCAGCATGCCCCCTGGCACCGGTGACAATGCCTGGCACACAGCAGACCTCAAACAACTGTTTTTGGGGTTGGGGGAAGGGAAGGAAGGACAAGTCCCTTACTTCAGGGAGATGACATGGCCTAGACCCTGCCAGCTTCAGGGTGTGGGGAGCAGAACTGCCAGGTTTCAGCTCTCTAAGACTCAACTTACCATCCAGGAAAGTGGGCATAAG
>NC_135338.1:19508102-19585935 GCF_023851605.1 Tamandua tetradactyla
ACCTAGGAGGTGAATGGATGGGTCATATGATAACTGTGTTTAATCACTTGAGGAACTCTTCAATCTTTTTTCCAAAGTGATTGCACCATGTCACATTCCAACTAGCAATACATGAGAGTTTTAGTGTCTGCATCTTCACCAACACTTGCTAGTTTCCATTTTTTTCATCTGAAGCCATCCTAGTGGGTGCAAGGTGGCATCTCATTGTGGTTTTGATTTGTATTTCCTTGGTGCCTAATGTTATTAGGACATGTTTGCGTGTCCTTATTGGCCATTTGCATATCTTCTTTGTAGAAATGTCCATTCAGACCCCTTGCCTATTTATTAAATTTTTATTTAATAAATAACAATTGTTATTGAGTTGTGAGAGTTATTTTTATATTCTCGATACAAGTCCTTTGTCAGATTCATGATTTGCAAATATTTGTTCTCATTCTCTGGATTATCTCTGGAAATCTTGCAGTGATTTTTTTTTTAATTTTAAAGAAATGCAATCATCTATCTTTTCGTTCATTGCTTGTGCTTTTGGTGCCATAACCAAAAATCATTGCCTAATCCAAGATCACAAAGATTTATGTCTGTGCTTTCTTCTAAGATTTTTATAGATTTTACTCTTACAGTTACGTCTTTAATCCATTCTGAGTTAATTTTTTTGTATTTGGTGGGAGGTAAGGATCTAATTTCAATCAAATGCGTGAATACAGTTGCCTTTGTGCTATTTGTTCAAGTGAAGATTCTTCCCCTGATGAATGCTCTGTGCATGCTGTCAAAAATCAACTGTAAATGTGAAGGTGTATTTCCAGAATCTCAATTTTATTCCATTGAGCTTTATGTCTATACACATACCAGTGCCACACTGTCTTGACTATTTCCATTTTGTAGGAAGTATTGAAGTCAGCAAGTGTGAGTCCTCCAATTTTGTTCTATTCTGGGTTTCTTGCCTTTCTAAATGAATTTTAGGATCAACTTGTCAATTTCTGCAAATAGACCTGCTGGCATTTTCATGGGGATTGCACTGAACCTGTAGATCAGTTTGAGCAGTTGCTGTCTTAATAGTAAGTGCTCTGAACCCAACTATGGGATGAACACAGGTGCCTTTCTACTTAGGTTTTCTTCAGTTTCTCTCAACAGTGTTTTGGAGTAGTCTGAGTATAGGTTTCGAACTTATTTTGTTAAATTTGTTCTTAAGTATTTTATTCTTTCTGATGTTTCTGTAAATGGAATTTTCTTAATTCCATTTTCAGAGTGTTCATTGAAAGCGTATAGAAATACAATTGATTTTTGTATATTTATCTTGTTTCCTGAAACCCTGCTGAATGTATTTATTAGTTCTAATAGTTTTTTGTGTGAATTCTTTTGGATTTTCTTTCTGCAAGTTCATGTCATCTGCACTTAGTTATGGTTTTACTTCTTCCTGTCCAATCTGGATGCTTTTTTCTTCATTTACTTGCTTATTTGCTGGGCTAGAAACTCCAGTACAATGTTGAATAGAAGTGGGGAGAGCAGATCTCTTTGTCTTCTTCCTGATCTTAGGGGGAAAGTATTCAGTCTTTCACCGTTAAGTATGATGTTAGCTGTGAGTTTTTCTTGTATACTCTTTATCAGGTTGAGATTCTACTTCTAGTTTATGAGTTATTATATCAAAATACATGTGATGTTTTGAAGCTGCTTGTGCCCCAGAAAAGGGAGAAGGGAATGTTCTTTTAATCCATTCCTGTGGGTGCAGACCTGTTGTGGGAGGGACTTTCTGATTAGGTTAATTGAGTTGATACATGCCCCACATGGGTCTTAGTCCTCTTACTGGAATCCTCTTGAGAAGATAAAAGACAGAGAGAAGCTTACAGAAAAAAGCCCCAGAGAAGCTAAGAGATAAGGATACATCCAGAAGCTCAGAGAGGAAGCCACTGAATCCAGAAACTGGAAGCAATGAAACCCAGGAGAGAAGGGAGAGACCAGCAGATGTCGCCATGTTCCTGGCTGTGTGACAGAGGAGCTGAGGATTGCTGGTGCCAATCTTTGGGGAGAAGGTAATGCCTTGTTGATGTCTTAATTTGGACATTTTCATGGCCTCAGAACTGTAAACCTGTAAGTTAATAAATCCCCTTTGTAAAAGCCACCATCCCATTTCTGGTGTACTGCATTGCATCAGCTTTGGCAAACTAAAACAAGAGACATTAGAGTTTTTAGATTATTTTCTGAATCTTTTATTTACTTCTTGGTCCTCTTTATTTATCTAGTCACCAGTACAGTAGTGGAGAAAAAGCTTTAGGCTTGGACTTGAGCGACTTCAGTTCCAAGCTCCTGCACTCACAATGTGGTAGTTAGAGTCAGTTGTCAACTTGGCCAGGTGAAGGTGCCTAGTTCTGTTGCTGTGGACATGAACCAATGGTACCTGAACCTCATCTGTTGCTGATTACATCTGCAGTTGGCTAGGAGGTGTGCCTGCTGCAGTGAATGAGGTTTGACTTAATTGGCTGGTGCTTAAATGAGAGAGTGCAATGTAGCACAGCCCAAGCAGCTCAGCCCAGGCCTTTGGAGATGCAGAAAGAAATCACCCCGGGGAAAGTTGTTGGAACCCAGGGGCCTGGAGAGAAGGCCAGCAGTAAGAAAGAACCTCAGTTAAAAGTCAGCTGCCTTTCCTCTGAAGAACTATATGTTTTTAATGAAATAAATCCCCTCTTATTAAAAGCTAATCCATCTCTGGTGTGTTGCATTCCAGCAGCTAGCAAACTGGAACACTCAGTTTCTTCATATATAATTAATGTATTAAAGAAAATAAGTAATTAATTTTTCTTTGTTAAAAATTCATTGATTCTTCCTTTAAGTTTTCTTCTAGAGAGACAGAGAGTGGATATGAGCCCTTGGGCAGTTATTTGTGTTGCAAATGTTTTCTCTCTGTCTGTGGACTCTCTTGATGATGTCTTTTGGTGAACAGAAATTCTTCATTTTAGTATAGTCTTATTTATAATTAATGTTTTTTTGTGTCTTTTTCAAGAAATATTTGCTCACTCAAACTCATAAATGTATTATTTAATGGAATATTCTTACTTTTTTGCCTTTCTTATTTAGATCCACAATCTACCTAGAATTGTTTTTTGTGTATTGTGTGAACTAGGGGGATCATGATTCACTTTTTTCAATAAGTGAGGCAGTATTTATTGAAAAAGAAATAAACTTTTGTAGTGTTACCTTTGTCAAAGATAAAGCGTCCATGTATATTTGGGTCAGGCTCCTGGCCTGCTCTTCCTCAGCTGTGTCTTCACTACTCTAGTGGGGTGAATACGATCCCCCACCAAGTTCACATCCACCAGAACCTCAGAATGTGGCCTTGTTTAGAAATAGGGTCTTTGCAGATGAAATTAATTAAGTTGAAATGAGGTGATGCTGGGTTAGGGTGGGTCCTAAATCCAATGACTAGAGAAGAAGAAAGAAAATATAGAGATACATACGCACGTCAGGGCAGAAGGTCATCTGAAGATACAATCAGAGACTGGAGTGATCCAGCCGCAAAGCAAGGAATGCAGCAATCTCAAGCTTATGGAAAAGTTGCACATACAGTACAAAGAACCTCTCTCCCTTTTTTCTCAAAACCATTTGAAAGTATGTTGGTGACTTGTTGCCCTATCACCTAAAATATTTTAGTACATATTTTTTACCCTCTTATCTATCTCCAAATTCAATAATTAAAATAGGAAAGTGACACTGACTCATAATTACCTTCTAATCTTAAAGTCTCATTCAAGTCTGAGCAGTTATCCCCGAAATGCCTTCAGCACAGAAAGACCTTGTCCAGAACAACACGCTGCATTTAGTCACCATGTCTTGCTGGACTGCATTTCTCTGGAACAGTTTCTCAAACTTTCTTTTATTTTTATGACTTGGCAATATTGAAGGTTACAAGCCAGTTTTTTCACAGTGTGCTCTACAATTTAGTTTTATTGAGGCTTCCTTGTGATTCAGGTTACGTCTCTTAGGCAGGAATATCCCAGAAATGGTCCTATGTTATTGTCATGTGTCTCACCAAGTGGGACATGGTCTCAACTTGCCCCATTACTGTTAATGTTGACATTGACCACTCTCTCTAATCTATAATTTATCTACCTATCATCATCATCTATCATTCATTTATCATCTATCTATCTACCTGTCTGTATTTGCTTGATTATTTGGTCAGGAAGGCAAGTGGAGGAAGAAAAAAACAAACATCAAGCAGCCCTAATAGTGCTTCTGGTTTTAGCTCTCTTCTTGGGGGAGAGAGAGGATCAAGGCATCCGCAGAGCTAGTAGAGGATTTGAGGTGGACAGAAAACATTGAATGACCATTCACTTGAGCCACGAGCAGACACTGCATTCCTTGAACTGAAGAGTGCACCTCATTTACTGGCAAGAAGAAACTCTCTGAATCCCCAACTCTTTCTCCATCTCCTCCATCTCCTCCATGACCTCAGTTCTTTTAGGACTTAGGAGTGGGGCTGAGGAGACCAAAGGCTCTTCACGTCCATCCAGGTATGCTGGGGAGCTGAGGGAGGGGAGGGCTTAAACCTTTATAGCTGTATTGGATGCAAGTCCCCAAGTTATTACCCCACCCATTCCTATGGGTGGTTTTGCTTGGCTTTGGAGTGGCTGAGGTTCCAATAACTGCAAGGCAGAGCCTGTAAAGAGACAGAAGGAAAGAGCCCTTGAGCCCAGGCACTCCCCAGACATTAGGCAGGGATCCCAAGAAACTGGGAAAGAAACTTACCCTGCGGAAGGAAACAAAGAGAAAACAAAGCCTCTCTGGCTGCTCCAGCCATTGCACTCAGCCTAGACTCCTACCCCATGCCTTGCATTCCAGCCAGAGATTACAGGGTTTCCCCCAACACTCTCACTGCAATCTCTTAAATCCCTATAGGAAAAAAAAGAGTCTGAAGTCATCTGACAGGGTTTGAGCAAGCATAAAGTGAAGACAAAAAAAGTTAAAATGAACTTCTCAGTTTGGGATTTGAGCTGATTGAACATTCTTGCTTCTACATCTGAATCCCTGGTAGAAATGGCTGCTCTCCCCTTTCAGGGGAGCATTGCAAATAGAGGGGTGCATTCATGGAAACTACCCCTCTACTGTCCTCTGGCCTGCCAGGACCATTTGGGAAGGGAAGAGGCAGCCTCTTCCCTTGGAGGTAAATTTTCTAAGTTTTGATACAACTACCAGATACACTACCTTCCCCACCCCCCCAGGATCTAAGACTTTATTTTTCTCTTCAATTTAAGGTAGAATTACATTATAATCTAGATCAATTTCTTTTGTAAGATGAGACATCTCAAGAATTTTCCACTCTACCTCTTTATACTTTTCTATATTTTTCTTGCTTTCTAAAGCACATAATTTATCAATGAGGATTAAGTTTGGCTATAACAGAGTGATTTAAACAAATAGAAAGTTATTTCTTTCTCATGTAAAACCAGGCCAGAGATAGGTGGTTGCAATTGTCATTGCCTGTTAGTGGCAGTGACCATTGGCTTGGGCTGGTATCCACCCTCACGGGACCGAGAAGCCTGGTGGGGCCAGCCTGGCACCAGGCCCACATGCCCTTTCAGAGTTCAGAGCAGGGAACCCAACAGAGCATCATGAGGCTGGTTTTCAGTAGAAGGCATCTTTTCTCTGGCCTCCCAGGTGTCAGCTCAGCTATAATGGAAAAAGATGATTTGGGTGAGTGCAGAAGCCACTCTGGTTCTGTAAGACCCATTATCTCTTGAAACAGCTCCTGTGCATAGCTTCCAGGGACCTTTGAAATAAGGAACTCTGCACTCAAAGAGAAGCCCAAAGCCTATTCTTTCCAATGAAAACTTATGTTAGACGTCACAGTCTAACCTAACCAATTTAGATAGAGTTAACCAATAAGGTATCAATTTAAATTATACATAATATTGCAGATATCACAGCGAACATTCCATAATTATCTTGTTCAGTAGGCTTTCAGAGAAATAGTGTTAAAAGATCATTTTACCAGGAAGGAAGAGAAAGGGTTTTGTCAGCCTTTTACTCACAGTACTTCAGGGCTGGTATGGCAGTGTCGTAGGATCAGGACACAATCATCCTTTTGTTTTGCCATTCTTGGCTACAGTTTCCAAGGTTACTTTATGGTCCAATAACCTGCTGGTGCTCTAGCCATCACATCCACATTCCATGCTTGCAGTAGGAAGAAAGTGATAAGCCCGTCCACTTCCCTTTACACTTAAAGTTCAGGGAAATTCCCCAGAAGCATCACTCAACAGTTCAAATTCCATTCACCGGCCAGAACTAAGTCATATAGCTACATGTATCTGCAGGAAAGCTGGACACAGAATAAACTCTGGATTCTGTTAATCCCAGGGAGAAAGACAATGGGCTGGGCAATTAGCAGTCTGTCCTACACATACGTTTGGTGGGGAAAGTGTGCTGTTAGTTAAACACAAGCTGATACTAAAAAACTCATATAAAAGTTGAGAAAGACATACACACTTCTGATTTGGAAATTCTCTTAATCAAAATGTGATAGTGTGCCCCAGAAAAACATGTTCTTAAACTCAATCACAATGGGTCTCAATCCTGTTGCTAGAGTCCTTTTTAAGTAGAGTGAAATTCAGACTCATGGAGAGAGAGAGAGAAAACCACAGAGAAAATATTTGGACGCTGAGGGTCAGGGGAGCCCAGAAGAGAAGGGAGATCCAGGAGGCTGCCTCATGCCCTGCCATGTGCCCAGCACCGGGGATCACTGGCAGCCGACCCCAGAACACTTGTCTTTGGGAAGACAGCATCACCTTGATGAGGACTTGATTTGGACTTCTTCTAGCCTCAAAACCATGAGCCAATAAATCCCTGTTGTTTAAGTCAACCTGTTGAATGGTATTTGCTGCAGCAATGAGTAAACTAAAACTCAGGGTAAGTTGTTTTCCCAAATAAATAATAAAGTTATATATATATATAGTTGAAAAAATACTCCACATCCTAAACATTAGTTCTTAAACATGTTAAAACAGTTACATATCCATCAACTGGGAAATATAACTAATGAAAGTTCTATTTTAAATTAATAGTGTTAGGCTAAATCATACAAAATTCCTATTTTTGTAGTCTAAAATGAACAAACATTGATGATTTTCTAACAGCTCAATCTATAACAAAGTATCAAAGTTTGTGAATAATTTAATTACAAAATATAAATCATAGCACACCTAAGTTATCACCATAATAAAATGACTCTTACTCCCACTTGAATTCCAATAGTCTTTCTCATTTGGGAAAGGAGTGGAATTACCACTGGTGTACCAAGAATTGTTCCTTCATTCTTAAGCACTTTAGAATTCTTTTATAGTTCTGAGATGCAACACTTACTGTGGTCAACAGAAAAGTGGACCCCAAAGACACCATGCCCCACCCTAATGCGGCACCCACATATGTCAAGTTATACAGCCAGATGAGGTTCATAGATGGAAGCAGAGCTGCAGAGTTAAGGAACTGGGGGATCATCCTGACTATCAGTGAGGTCCCCAAGTAATCAAATGGACCCTCAAAAGAAGAAGGAGAAGGTAGAAGGCTTGGACAGGGAGAAAGGACAATGGAAGACGCGGGACATTCAAAACACGAGGACCTTGACGCACGGCTGGGTCTGAGAGGAGGCGGTGAGCCAGGGAGCGCGGCCTTCAGCACATGCGCCCGGAATCAGGCCTCGGGCAGCCACGCTGTGCCAACACGGGGAAGAGCAGGGGAGTGAATTTCCCTCCATGGCCTCCATGAGGGGCACAGCTCTGCCAACCCCTCAGCCCAGGTGAGAACCAGGTCAGCCTGCCGACCTACAGCATTTAGGACTATGCATTTCATTGTTTTAAGCCACTAAGTTTGTGGCTATTTGTGGTGGTGACAATAAAACACAAATGCACTAACCTTAGTAAATCTCCAGTTTAAGGACTCATCATTCAGGGCAGAGTCTAGTCTCCATGGTTGTTTCAACTGTTTTTGTTTCTAATTCAATTCATGTTTGAGGTCCTGGAGGAATTTGCTCTATTAAGTTGTGCTGTGACTGGAAAGGTGGATAGCCAACAAAAATGATGTATTACCTAAATAATTTAAAGAAACAGGGCTAATTACTGATATAAAAACTCTAAAAAATTGATGACCATTTATCATGAGACGCGCTTTGTCTAGGGGTGGCTTCTGAGGCAGCTTCCTGAGTTTCCATCCTAGCAGAACCCCCTGTTCCAGAAGAAGGATATCGACTAAAGGGCCAGAGTCCTCCATTTCCCAGGGCGGTGGTGCTCCCCGCTCAGAATGCAGGTGTGAATTGTCTTTCCCCTGACTCTCGCCTTCCAGCTGCAGAGGGTGACATGGGGCTGACCCGCCATCCCCCCAGCCCTGGAGGCGCGGGAAACCCACGCGGGGCTGCAGGAGGACTCGCTCCCTCTGCCACACACCGGCACTTTCTCCTCCATCCTTCTCTCCTGTCAGAAGAGTCCTGGTCATGCTGAGCTGCTTCCTCGGACCACGGCTCTATCTCAGCCCTGTTCCATCACCGCCTTTGGCGGCCCCATGCCCACATTTTCTTCAGATATAACACAGGCCCCGAGAGTTCTTCATGCTCCCAGCAAGACCTTGTGAAACGGGCCTTTCAGCGGCCATGCCCCAAATCTCGCATTTCTTCTCACATGTTGAGACAAAGTCACTTGCTCCTGGCCCGTGCTCTGCTTCGGCCACCTCCTCTTCTCCCTGGTCCCACAGCTCCTGCCTCGCGCCTCTCTAATGCAGCTGTTCACAGACGCTGCCCACCCTGAGAGGCCTGGGGTTCTCCCGCAGCTGGGCTGCTCGCTCCAGTTTCCAAGTTCAAGGATGGCCAGGACTTGACCCCAGACCTTCCCTGTCCCCCCAGGCTGGGGCGGAGGCATGCGGGAACACCCAGCACAGAAGGCAGGGTGAGGGCGGGCCAGCCGGCAGGGCCTGGGAGGTTGGCCCCTGACTTCACCAGCACACGGCACATCAGCCATTGCAAACTGGTCACGTCTAAACCCCCCCAGTAGTAACAATTTGCATTAGTGTGGTACTTTTGTTGTACAACTGATGCCACAAATTATTATCTGTACTATTAACTATCATCCATAAATTATAGGAGAGTACACTATTGTGTTGCACAGTCCTATATTTGTTCTTTTTAATATTTTAATTCTAGTGACATACACACAACATAAATTTTCCTCTTTTAACAGCATTTGGACATATAATTCAGTGGTGCTGATTACATTCATAATACTGTGCTGTCAACACACCAGCATTCCCAAAAGGAAACTGGACCAACTAAGCATTTAGCTCCCCATTCCCTACCCCTGCTGAAGCCACGTCTTCTTGTTTCTGATGGTATGAATTTGCTCATTTTAATTATTAGAATAATTAGATAAGTTAGATGGTGCAATAGTTGTCCTCTTGGGTCTGTTTTATTTCACTCCACATAATGCCCTCAAGGTTCACCCATGTTGTCACATGCGCCAGGACATTGTTCCTTTTCAAGGCCAAATAATATTCTACCGTGCGCATATGCCACATGTTGTTTACGTATTCATCTGTTGATGGATGCCATGTAGCAGTTGTGATAAATGCTGCTATGAATATCAGTGTAGAAAAATTTCAATTCTATGGAGTATATACCTTGAAGAATGTATATTCTGGGTCATATGATAATTCCATACTTAACTTTTTGAGGAACCACTAAATTTTTTCCATAGTGGCTGCACCATTTTACATTTCTGTCCCAAAAGGAAAACTCCATGCTCCTCAACAGTCACCCAATCCTCAACCCTACCTAACTACTAATCTATTTCTGTCTCTATAGATTTAATAATATTTACAATATAAAAATTGAATTATACAATATATGGTAAAGTGTCTGGTTTCTTTGACTTAACATATTGGCTTTTAAAAATTGTTATTTTTATTTAGAGAAGTTGAAATGTGCAGAAAAGTCATGTAAAAACTATAATGCTCCCATATAGTCCCTTATTGTTGGCAGGTTGCATTAGTGTGGTGCTTTTGTTACAATCGATGAAAGTATTTAAAAATAGTTCTAATAACCACAGTCCATATTTACATTAGGTCTGTGTTTCCCATGCACTACCTTAGTATCACACCTTGTTTTCGTGTCATCCACTTGTGCTTCGTGAAAGAACATTCTTATACTTGTACTGATAACCCCAGTCCATCGTCTTCAACAGGTTTACCATTCTACAGTCTGTGTTTCATCTTTTGACTTTCATTCTAGTGACGTACACAACCCCAAACTTCCCCTTTCAGCCACATTCACATACATACTGTAGTGTGGTTAATTACACTCACAATAATGTGCTGCCCTCACCACCATCGCCTCCAAACCTTTACAAATCCACCTCAATAAAACTTCGGTGTAAGTTAAGGATCAGCTCTCCATTCTCTAACCAAAATCTATCCCCTGGTAACCCATATTCTAATTCCAACTGGAAGAGTTTGCTTGTTCTAATTATTTCCTATAACTGAGATCATACAATGCCTGTCCTTGTGTGTCTGGCCTATTTCACTCAGCACAGTATCCTCACCTGTTGTCATGTATCAGGACATCAGTCCCCTTCATGGCTGAATACCATTCCATCACCTGTATACACTGCACATTGTCTACCCATTCATCTGTTGATGGATGCTAGGACTGTGTCCATCTTTTGACAGTTGTGACTAATGCCACTATGACGATCATGTCCAAATATCCATTTAAGTCACTTCTTCTAGGTATGTATCTAGTGGCAAGATTGCCAGATCCTATAGCAATTCTATATTTAGCTTCCTGAGGAACTGCCAAACTGTCATCCACAGCAGCTGCACCATTTTATATTTCCATTGACAAAGAATTGTGCTCCTATTTCTCCACATCGTCTCCAACACTTGCAGTTTTCTGCTTTTTTTTTTTTTTGAAAATAGTGGCCTTCTAGTAGGTGTGAACTGATATCTCATTGTGTTTTGATTTGCGTTTTCAAAATGGCTAATGAAGTTGAGCATCTTTTCTTGTGACCTTTGGTCATTTGTGTATCTTTGAAATAAAGTCTGTTCAAGTCTTTTGCCCATTTTTAACTTGGATTGTTGATCATTTTATTGTTGAGTTGTAAGATTTCTTCATATCTTCTGGATATTAAACCATGATCAAATATGTGATTTCCAAATATTTTTGCCATTGTATAGGCTTCTGTGCCAGCTGGAAACTATTATATACCCGAGAAAAGCCATGTTCTATCCTCATCCAATCTTGTGGGATCAGACCTATCATTGTAGGGTTTAAACTTTGATTGGATTACTTCCATGGAGATGTGACACACCCAATTGTGGGTGTGAAATTTTGATTAGATGGAGATATGACTCTGCCCATTCAGGGTGGGTCTTGATTAGTTTACCAAAGTACTTTAAAACAGGAAACATTTTGGAGAAACCTCAGATGCAGACACTTGGAGAATAGTTGCTTCAGAGCTGATAGAGACTTGGAGCTTGTTTGGAGACACTTGAAGTGCTGATAGAGAGAGCAGATACCTAGAAACTGGCAGAGCCCAGCAGATGTGGCCGTGTGCCTTCCCATGAGATGCTAAGCAAGCCAGAACCCGGAGTTGTGTCCTGAAGGGGCTAAATTAAGTCCCACAGATGCTTAGAGAAGAAACTACTGGCATCAGAAGCTGGAGGCAATGGAACTGGAAACAGACACCAGCCACATGCCTTACCATGTGACAGTCACTGGCCTTTCTTGAGTCAAGGTATCCTTCTCTGGATGCCTTAGTTTGAACATTTTTATGACCTTAGAACTGTTAACTTGTAACTTAATAAATACCCTTTTTAAAAGCCATTCTATTTCTGGTGTATTGTTTTCTGGTAGCATTAGCAAACTAATACAGCATCCTGCTCACTTTCTTGACAAAACATTTTTTTTGTTTCCCCCGTTATTTGTTTATTTTTAATCCATATGTTTTACTCATCTGTCCATAAGGTAGATAAAAGAAGCATCAGACACAAGGTTTTCACAATCACATAGTTACACTGTGAAAGCCATATTGTTATACAATCATCTTCAAGAAACATGGCTACCGGAACACAGCTCTAAATTTTCAGTTCCTCCAGCCTCTCCATTACACCTTAACTAGAAAGGTGATATCTATTTAATGTGTAAGAATTACCTCCAGGATAACTTCTCGACTCTGTTTGGAATCTCTCAGCCATTGACACTTTATTTTGCCTCATTTCTTTCTTCTCCCTTTTGGTTGAGAAGATTTTCTCAATCCCTTGGTGCTGAGTCCCAGCTCATTCTAGAATTTCTGTCCCATGTTGCCAGGAAGGTCCACACCCCTGGGAGTCATATCCCACACAGAGAGGGGGAGAGCAGTGAGTTTGCTTGTCATGTAGACTGAGATAGAGAGGCCACATCTGAGCAACAAAAGGGGTTCCCTTGGGGGTGACACTCAGGCTTAATTTTAAGTAGACTTAGCCTATCCTTTGTGGGATTAAGTTTCATATGAACAAACCCCAAGATTGGGGGCTTAGCCTATTGCTTTGGTTGGTCCCAATGCTCGTGAGAATATCAAGAATTCTCCATGTGGGGAAGTTGCATTTTCCCCCTTTCTCACCATTCCCCCAAGGAGACTTTGCAAATACTTTTTTATTCACTGTTCAAATCACTCTGGAATTTATCAGGGCATCACTCTGGGCAAACGTACAAATCTACTCAAGATTCCATGTACTTATGGTGTTCAATTAAGCTGTCCACATAAGTTATATTAGGAAATGCACTAGTCAAAATATAAATTTTTTGACAAAGCATTTTGAAGTTCGAAAGTTTTTAATTTTGATAAGGCTTCATTTATCGATTTTTTTCTTTCATTACTTGTGCTTAAAGAGTAGAGTCTAAGAAACCAGTGACTACTAGAGGATATTGAAGATGCTTCCCTACATTTTCTTCTAGGAGTTTCATGGTCTCAGTTCTTATATTTAGGTCTTTGATCCATTTTGACTTGATTTTTGTATAAGGTGTGAGCTAGGAGTCCTTCAGCATTCTTTTATATATGGATGTTTAGTTCTCCCAGTACCATTTGTTGAAGAGACTATTCTTTCCCAGTTTAAGTGGACTTGGAAGCCTTGTCAAATATAAATTGGCCCTAGATATGAGGGTCTTTTTCTGAACTCTAAATTCGATTCCATTGGTCAACATATCTATCTCTATGCCAGTATCATTCTGTTTCGGCCACTGTGGTCTTGTAATGTGCTTTAAAATCAGGAAGTGTGAATTTTCCAATTTCATTCTCCTTTTTCAGGATGTTTTTGCCTGTTTGGGGCCTGTACTCTTCCAAATAAATTTGATAATTGGCTTTTCCATTTCTGAAAGGTAGTCTTTTGGAATCTTGATTGAAATTGCATTGAATCTGTACATCAATTTGGGTAGAATTGACATTTTAGTGATATTTAGTTTTCCAAAATAAACACAGAATGACTTTTGATTTATTTAATTTCTTTAATTTAGCAATGTTTTGTAGTTTTCTATGTATAAGTTCTTTATATCCTTGCTTAAATTTATTTCTACATATTTGTTTCTTTTAATAACTATTGCAAATGGAATTTTTTAAAATTGATTTCCCCCTCAGCTTGCTCATTACAAGTGTATAGAAAGACTACAGATTTTTGTGTGTTGATCTTCCATCCCACCACTTTGCTGAAATTCTTTAATAACTCTAATATCTTTGTTGTAGAATTTTGGGGACTTTTTATATATAAGATTATGCCATCTTCAAATAGTAAAAGTTTTACTTCTTCCTTTCCAATCTGGGTGTCTTTTTATTTTATTTTTCTTGCTTTATGCTCTAGCTGGAACTTCTTGTATGAAGTTGAATTGCACTGGTGACAGTGGGAAACTTTGCCTTGTTCCCAATCTTAGGGGGGAAGCCTTCAGTCTTTCCCCATTGAATATTAATTTAGCAGTTGCTTTTTCATATATGCCTTATCATGTTGAGTAGGTTTCTTTCTAGTCCTATTTTTCTAACTGTTTTTATCAAGATAGGATCCTGAATTTTGTTAAATAAGTTTTCTGTATCAGTTGAGATGATCATGTTTTTCCATTTGTTTTGTTAGTGTGGTGTATTATATTAATTGATTTTCTTATGTTGAACTACCCTTACATACTTAAGATAAAACCCCACTTAATCATGGTATATAATTCTTTTGCTATGCTGTTGGATTTGGTTTGCAAGTACGTTGTTGAAGATTTTTGCATCTATATTCATAAGAGAAATTGGTCGGTAATTTTCTTTTCTTGGACTATCTTTGTCTGGCTTTGGTGTTAGGGTGATGCTGGCCTTGTAGAATGAGTTTGGTATTTTTTCCTCTTCTTCAATTTTTTTGGAAGTGTTTGAACATGATTGTTATTAATTCTTCTTGGAATGATTGGTAGAATTCACCTGTGAAGTCATTTGGTTCTGGGCTTTTCTTTGTTAGGAGGTTTTTGGTGACTGACTCAATCTCATTGCTTGTAATTGGTCTGTTGAGGTCTTCTATCTCTTCTACAGTCAGTGGACATTGTTCATGTGTTTCTCATACAATGTGTCCATTTCATCTAAGTTGTCTAATTTGTTGGCATGCAATAAAATAAACAAATTATTATAATTCATAATAAAATAAATAAATTTTATTATTATAAACAAATATAAAATAAAAATATATTATAATCCTTTTTGTCTCTGCAGGGCCCATAGTAATGTCTCCCTGTGATTTTCTGGTTTCATTCATTTTGTGTCTTCTCTCTTTTTAATTTTTCAGTCTAGTTAAGTGTTTGCCAATTTTTGATATTTTCATAGAAACAACTTATGGTTTTGTTAATTCTATTTTTTTATTCTCAATTTCATTTATTTCTACTCTAATCTTTGTTATTCCTTTCTTTCTGTTTGCCTTAGGATTAGTTTGCAGAGTTAGGTAGTTGATTTTAGCTCTTTTTTTTGTTTTTAATGTAAGCATTTCAGGCTACAAATTTCCCTCTTTTTTAGCACTGCCTTCACTGAGTCCCCTAAGTTTTATGTTGTGTTTTTGTTTTCATTTATCTCAAGATATTTACTGATTTCCCTTACATTTTCTTCTTGGACCTACTGATTATTTAAGAGAGTGTTATTTGGCTTCCAAATATTTTTGGATTTTCCAGATCTCCATCTGTTATTGATTTCCAGCTTCATTCCATTACAGTAAGAGAAGATTATTTGTGTTCTTTCAATCTATCTTAATTTATTGAAACTTGTTTTGTGACTCAATATGTGTTCTACCCTGGAGAACTATCTCTGAGCACTTGAAGAATGTATATCCTGCTGATTTGGGATACATTGTTCTGCACATGTTTGCTAGGTCTATTTCATTTATCATATTATTCAAGCTTTCTGTTTCTTATTGATTTTCCACCCTTATCGATTGATGAGGGTGGTGTATGGAAGTCTCCAACTATCACTGTAGAGACATCTATTTCTCCCTTCAATTTTGACAGTGTTTGCCTCATGTACTTTGGGGCACCATTATTAGGTGCATAAATATTTATGATTGCTATTTTTTCTGGTCAGATTTCCCCTTTTATGGATATATAGTATATTTCTTTGTCTCTTAAAACAGCTCTTGACTCAAAGTCTATTTTGTCTGATATTGATAAAACTACCTCAGCTCTCTTTTGATTACTTTTTGCATGGAATATCTTTTTCCATCCTTTCACTTTCAACCTAGTTCTGTCTTTGGATCTAAGGAGAGTCTCTTATAAGCAACATATTGTGGGATCATGCTTTTTTTTTAATCCATTCTTCCAAGCTATATCTTGGGGGAATTTAATATTTGACATTCAGTGTTGTCACTGGAAAGGCAGAACATACTTCAACCATTTTGTGATGAACCTAAGTCATCAGCAGAAATTCTACCTTCTATGTAACTGCAGACAAAACTGTCACTTAGCTTTCTACCATACATAGCTTGGCTCACTCCTCCTCCAGTTTCCAATATCATATTTTTTATTTCCTTTTGAGCTTCTCACTGGTAGCATCTTTAAAGCCAGATTTCTGGTAACAGTATGCTCAAGGCAGTTTCTCTAACATGCTCCTTAAAATCCTTCCAGCCTCCATGAACTTTCAGGTTCCAAAGCCGCTTCCACTCCTTAAGGAATTTGTTGCACACCGCTTCAGGTGCCACCATCTGCCTTGGTTATCTATTGCTGTGTCACAAATTGACCCACACTTTAGCAACTTAAAGTAACACATTTTTTATCTCAGAGTTTCTGTGGGTCCAGAATCTGGGCACTGTTTGGGTATGTCCACTGTTTCAGGGATGCACACAGGTGTCCATGAGGGCATGGACCTGACAGGAAAGGGCTCCTTCCTACTCACTCCAGTGGTCCTCAGCTCCAGCCCCCAGCTGCACCCCCTCCCACTGGGGGGACAGCCTCCAGTGCCACGCTGGCCACTGGTGGGCACCCTCGGGCCCCTGTTTGGGAGCTCCCCTGGCTGTGTCAAGGTGGACATGCTCAGAGCAACAGATGACTGTCCAGTGAGATGAAAGCTGGTGCCTTGGCAACTCCACCGTGGAAGTGCCCTCCCCTTGCAGGTGCTTTCTCCTTTTGTTTGAGAAGAGTCCCTCAGCCCAGCCCATGCTGGAGGGAAGGTAACCAGGGCAGGTTCATCACATCACCATAGAAGGCTCCAAACCACGGACACCTTCTTTGTGCCCTCACAGCCCTGTAATAACTGTGCGACAGCTATTGATCTACTGATCAGATCCTCCACCAGGAGATAAATCCTGTGAGAGCAGAGGACATGTCTTATTTTACCTGATTTATATCAAGAACTCACTATTTACTGTGAATAAGTGAATGAAATCCATAAATACATATGTGTTTCACTTTAAAGTGCATGTAACCTATCTGTGTATAAGTGTTGAAATGATGTGGGAAACCTTTAGGTACATGAAACCGTAAATAGTAATTCAGGACAACAATATGGTGGTAGAAATGCCACATGATCAATTGCTTCCAAAATATTTCTTTCCATCCTACATGGTGTAAAGAAATAAATTCTCCTGTTGCATTTCTATCAGCCACTGTGGTCCAGGGAAACAGAGCCGACAGGCTATGTACACATATGCGTGTGTGTGCGTGTGTGCACGTGTATGTAAATGTGAGTTTATTACAGGAATCAGTTATGTGTCTGTAGGTCAGCAGATCTTAGCTGTGCAGGCCAGGCTGCACCTGGGAACACTCGGGATGTTGATGAATCCCCAGGGCAGCTGAAGTCGAGATGGAAATTCTTCTTTCTAACCACTGACATCATAAGTTCTCAGTTTGAGGTCTTCAACCGATCAGATGAGACGTTTCTCAGCCATGGATGCAACTGACCAACTAAAGATTTTCATCCACAAAATAGCCTCACAGTGATGGATTTTGAGTACTAAATAGCAATGAAGAAGACATTTATGATAAAATGACAAGGAAAAACAGATGGAAATTAAAATTGTGACCACAGAGTCCCATGAAACATAAGAACATTAAAATGTCTTGTTTCTAAGTGTGCTGAGACTGTGAGGACTTTCCCCCTTGGGTTACTTTCATGCTGATCAGTTTATTTGTATAAAAGTCCAACTCACAGTAAGATTGGCAAAGATGAGAAAGAATATTATCCATTGTTGGCAAGAGCGCATGGAGAAAGTGGCCTCCTCCCTGGCTGGTGGGTGTGCAGACGCTTGGCAGCACCATCAAAAGTCTGAAGGCGAACATGCCCTCTCACCCCCTAGTAGGAATTCATTTCAGAGTTATGATGAAGAAAGCATTCAAAGATGAGTCTATAAAGGTGTTTATTTGAGCACTTTGTAGTGGTAAAAATTTGGAAGCAACATGAATAAAGGCTTGGCTCAACAAACTTGCTATATACACCTAATAAATGAGATCATTGCAATTGATACTCTGTGAGCTTCAACTTTTTTGGCTTTTACCTCTCTTTATAAAGATTCAACTTCATTAGATAAGGAAATAATACATACTAAATATTAACTATTAAACACCAATTGCAACTTCTTGGAAAGACTGTTATAAATTACTTCATTCTTAAGCTAGGCAGTGTAAGGCTCTAACCTGACGTCTCCTTGTGGATTCTAACATAGCATGCATCTCAGACACTCGATGTCCACAATGTGCAGCTGGCTCCACTGCAACTGCCAAATCTTCACTTTGGCTGAGGGCAAACTGTGGTTGCAGCTGCTTCAGTCCCAACCCTGGAGACATGCAAGACACCTGACTCCTCCTTCCCATCATTTGATCTGTCATCCAATTTTGTTGGCTTTACCTTCAAAATATCCCCAGAGTTTGCCAATTTCTCAACACAGCAGAGCTTCCATCTTTGTCCAAGTCACCACCGCATCCCACCGGCTTCCTGTGGTTACCCCCACCAGGTCTTCCTGCTTCTGTGCCCACTCCCCTGAGGTCTGCTCTCCATACAGCAGCTCTAGCTCAGACCTCGCTATGCCTCTGCTCCAAACCCTGCCATGGCTCCCAGCTTCTCTCAGAGAGAAAGCTGAAGACTGTATACTGGGCATGTGTCCTACTTGAGCTGATCCATCCTCGCCCTGGTTGCTTTTCTCATCTCACTCCCCTTCCACTCTGCCCTACCCGTCCGGGCTCCTTGCTGTTTCCCAAATATCCAGGGTCTGCACATGCTGTGTCTGCCTAAAATTTCTCCTCTGGATCTCAGCTTTGCCATCTGGCTCAGCTCCTTCTTGTGTCAATCTCACCTTTCCATGAAGGGCACCTTGACCATTCAGCTGTCCTAAACCTCACTGTCCCCTTTATTCCTATGTAGCTTTTATCACTGTCACACATGTCAGAGTTTACTTTTCTAGTGGTTATTATTCAATTTTTGTCTCCCTGTTACAATCTAAGCTTGCTGAGTTTAGAATCTTTGTTTTCTCACTGACACATTTTCAATGCTTTTATCTAAACACATAGCATTTCAATAATATCTGTTGAATATATAAATGCTAATTTGTTCATCATTGAGATGAAGGAAATTTTTAAAAATTGTTTCAAGGCCTTCTTAACCTATCTGCCATTTTGTGTAACTTTGCTTTTTACACTATGAACTGTTTTTATTACAAAAGTAATTCACGGGCGGGCCGCGGTGGCTCAGCGGGCAAAGTGCTTGCCTGCCATGCCGGAGGACCTCGGTTCGATTCCCGGCCCCAGCCCATGTAAAAAACAAACAAACAAACAAAATACAATAAAACAAGAAAATGTTTAAAGATGTTTCCCTTTCTTCCTCCCTTCCTTCCTTCCATCCTTCCTTCCTTCTCTCTGTCTTTCCTTCCCTTCCTCCCTCTCTCTTTAAAAAAAAAAAAAAAAAAAAGTAATTCACAAAATTCAACAGTTGTGTAAAGAAAAGTTGTTTTCTCTTCATTCCCTTGAATCAAAGCTTGTGTGGCTTTCCCCAGACCTCTGCCACATGCATCACTTCTATAATCATACTATTTATGTTACTCTATAGTTTCATCATTATCTAGTGCTTACTTTTAATCAATAAATAATGTTCCATTACATGGTTGCAACTTAATCAGTTCTATGCTTATGAACATCCAGTTGTTTCCCTTTATTGTTTCCTACTATAGCAATGCTAAAAACAAACATTCTAATAAATATGACCTTAAGATTGTTACTTTATTTTCTGTAGGCTATGTTTTCAAAAACATAGCCTACAGAAATAGGAATTTCTCATGTCAGAGGGCACCTGTGCCTTTACTTTAATATTGAAAGACTTTTTCTCAAAAAAGTTTGTAGTAATAACCAGCAATTTTTTAATGTGCTTTCCCTAAATCTCATATTGTTGCTGACACTGAATATCATCATTTTAAAACTTTTTTTTTAATCTGGAATGGTACAAAATGGAATCTCAGGATTTAATGTGCAGTTCTGTGACTTTTTATGAGTTTGATCCCCTTTTCATGTTTTCATCAATAATTTGTTTGTCTGCCACTGGGAGCTGCTTACTCATATCTCTTGCCCCTTTGCTTGTTTTTTTCTGTTTTTTTTTTCCCATGGGCAGGCACAGGGAATCATTGCCCCTTTGTTTTCATCTTATCAAATAGGAATAGAAGCTTTTTTATATATTCTGAACACTTGCCATTCGTCTGTTATATGTGCTGCACAGTTTTTTCCTAATCTGTCACATTCTCCAATTTTGTGGTGTCCTTGACATCTCAGCATTTAATTATTTTTCTTTTTTCCTTTAACTCTTTTATAATTAATGTATTATCCAAGAAATTCACCCCTATTTATAAAATCAATCTTTTGGTTTATTTTATTCTGACACTACATGCATTCTAATATGATATGTATATTCCACCCACTCAGAATTGAGTGTATGCTGTGATTTACAATTCTAACTTTTTTCCATGTGATTAGTTAAATATTCCCTTTTCCCCACTGAACTGAAACACTATTTTTGTTATTTATTACCTTGCCACATATACCTTCAGCTATTCTCGGACCCTCTGCTCTCTTGTACTAACCTATTCAC
The DNA here is from genome assembly GCF_023851605.1 of Tamandua tetradactyla. NCBI lineage: Eukaryota > Metazoa > Chordata > Mammalia > Pilosa > Myrmecophagidae > Tamandua > Tamandua tetradactyla. The sequence goes on from NC_135338.1 coordinate 19,528,667, forward strand.
ATCCTGTAGAATCCCAGGATGACATTCACTGAAATAGATGTATAATTATTGACATGGGAAAGTTTTCATGATACAGTGTTAAGACATAAAAGCAGATTACAAAGCACTATCTTCCATTAAAAAATATGTGTGTGTTTTATACATAGAAAACTGAAAGAACCTAAAATGTTAACAATGGTTATATATGGGTAAATAAATTATAGGTGAGTTGATTGTTTATTTTCCCATAAGCATTTCTTTGTAATTAAAATAAAGGTAAAAAATTAGTGATGCTGCTTGCCCTGCAGACTTAAAGCTCCCAGGTGAGTTCTGTCCCACCACCTGCCTGTCTGCGGCTGGCCACATTTGTGCAGTGGTCCGGAGAGCTGTGAGAAGCGAGATGTCTGGGGCTTTGGGTCACGCTGTCTGTCCCGCTGCGGTGCGCTGCGCGCCCTGCGGCTCCTCCTCCCTTCCCCTGCGGCGCTGCCATCAGCCACGCGGGAGCCACCACGTGGGCTTAGGGGAAGCTGCCGGTGACACCGCCCAACGCAGAACTCCAGATGGCTCCGTCGCCCGCTGGGGGAGAAGGTGGGGCGTCCACCTGGGAAGCAGCAGGACGTCGGGGGGCACCTGGGAGGCAGCGGGACTTCGGGGGGGCGCCTGGGAGGCAGCGGGACGTGGGGGGGCGCCTGGGAGGCAGCGGGATGTGGGGGGGCCCTAGGAGGCAGCTTGCAGAGTAGCCGGCCCCCCCGCGCTGCCACCAGAAGCTGCCCCAGGACCCCGTCTCTGCCACCCTCCTGCGGTGGCCGCTTGTCTGCCGGGACCCAGATGTGTCATCCTGGAGCTCGTTACAGCTGACTTTTCACTAGGACCATTAATGATGTGCCTTTCCCAATGTTTCTTGATGTTTGTGAGGTGCCCCGTGAATTTTACGTGTTTTGGCTCTTTAATGTAAATGGGATTTAAGTATTTGGAAGTAGCACTTGCGGTGCCCTGCCGTGTCTTTGTGGAGCTGCGGGAAGCCGGGACGTAGAGCCACTGAGCCTCGAAGAAACTTCTCGCCAGGAAAGCCGTCGTCGGGGCAGACCCCAGGGAGGTGCCTCAGGACCGCAGGCCCGGGTGAAGAAGCGTCTGGAAGTCGCGGGAACAGCTAATGAAGGAAACAGCGGGACTGAAATGACCACACTGGGCTCCGCCCAAGGTCACTGCCATGGCAGAGCTCATCAGGTGCTCTCCTTGCCATTGATCCCATCTTTTGACTTGATTTGCTGCCCTAATGAATGATTACAATATACAAGTCACAAGACAAGGGCCCTAATAAATGCCATTTACATACTGCTGGTAGTCCTACTCCATATTTAAGATGGAAATGATCATCTTTTAATTACTTTCGTTTCTTTATTTTTCTTTCCCTATATTTAGCATTCTATAGTGTCACTTCAGTAATACTTTAATCTAAGTCCTTTCCTGATGACTTTCTTGGGGATTTGGTTACTTTCTCCCCCAAGATTTGTGAAGACAGCACAGAATCTGTGTCAGAGGCTCAAAATGCCGTGTTTGTGGCATGTATCGGGATATAGCAGTAGAGGCCTGAATGGCAAAATAATTCGAAATATTATATATATTTGCTCATGTGTGTTATTCCCCCGTTAAAACCCCTAAGTTCACAGTGTATCCTATGAGTCAATAGGTAATGTGGTCATTTTTGTATTTTAATATTTCAGTTCTAAAATGGAAAATCAATACCCTTTTGTGAAGAAGGGATGGAATTAAAGGTAAAACTCTTGTTGCCTTATTATCTTATGTTTTATTATTTTACAATAAAGAAAAGTCTCTAGCATCCATTACTGCATGTAAATGATAATTTGTAAGAAGGATTTACTATCTAGTTTTGCCCATTATTTGGATAATGGTGTAAGTAGTTATAGTTTATATACTTCCAATCACATTTCCTGAAAATCTCGATTGTCCATGCACGTGTTATGGAACATGCGTGCATCTCCTACAGCTATCCGGTTCCCTGACTAAGCTGTACAATGCCCTATGTCTCCCATAGCTCTGTGGGTTGGCATTACTGTATTATTCCCTTTTCACCCTCGGTATACAGGCGCAAATGTGTCCACCTCGCCACAGTTCCTGTCTTGGGCAAAGGCCACTTAATATGTTAATTATGTGGCAGTCTGTCGCTAATTACATGAGACAATTACTGCACCTGCCTTACTTTTGAGTAGTGGTGACCATTAAAGCAATATGCAAGGATTGTTAAATAAAATTTTTGCATGAGAAAATTGTTCATAAAGCTTACTCCTTTGTGCACATTTTTGAAAATATTACATCCTTTCAGAGATTTTTCTGTATATATAACTTTCAATGCAAATATGATTCTTTTTTGTTTAATATATTTTTTGCCATTTTCTCTGGTAATAAATACACATAGCATAATTGCATAATATCTCATTTTGTGAATATACAATAATGTATCTCATTAATCTGTATTGATAGACATTTATGTAATTTATTATTTCTTACTATTACAAGTCATTATGCATAGAAGTGCTTATTTTTCCCAGCCTTATTAAGAAAGGGGCTATTATTGAAACTTTTTCTTACAATTTTATGATTATTCGATTACTATTGAGGTTGAGCATCTTTTTCGATGTACATTATTTAGATATTCCTAATAGCATTCTTTTTTATTAGAGGAGGTATAGGTTTGCAGAAAAATCATGCAGAGTTCCCATACTCCCTCTCAAAACCCAGTTTTCTGTATTAATACACTTTGCATTAGTGTGGTTCCTTTGTTACAAATGGTAAAACTTTATTATTATAACTCTATTATTTGCTAAACTCCAAGTTTACATTAGGCTTCACTTTGTGCTGTATAGTCCTACAGCTTTTTAAAAATTTATTCTAGTAACATATATACAGCCTGAAATTTCCCCCATTCACCACATTCAGAAATGTGATTCAGTGGTGCTAATTACCCTGACAATGTCGTGGTGCCGTCGCCATCATCCGTTACCAAAATTTTTTCATCATCCTAAACAGAAACTCAGTTCCAGTTAAGCATCGAGCCTCCACCCCCTCCCCTACCTTGGCCACTGGTAACTCTTATTCTAGTTTCTGACTGTATTCTAGTTATTACAGGGAGATGATACAAACTTTGTCCTTTCGTGTCTGGCTTTTTTCACTCAACATCATGTCTCAAGATTCATCCACAGTGCTGTATGTATCAGAACTTCATTCATTTTTATGGCTGAACTGCAATTTACCTAATATCTAATGGTATTGAACATCGTATGTGCTTTTTTTTTTGCCATTTGCATATTTTTCTTAGAGAAATGCCTTTCTTTTAACCATTTTTAATTGGATTATCTTTTTTTCATGGAGACGAAGGATTTCTTTGTAGATTTTGGATATTAAACCTATTGGATACGTGGTTTCCAAATATTTCCCCCCACGTGTAGTTTATCATTTTACTTTCATGATGGAGTACTTTGATGAACAAAAGCTTTTAGCTTTAAAGAAGTCCCATTTATCTATTTTTTCTTTTATTGCTCATGCTTTTGGTGCAAAGCTTAAGAAAACATTGCCTGATACAAGACCCTGAGGATGCTTCTCTCAGTCTTCTTCTTGGAGTTTTGCAGCTCTGTTTCTTAGATTTAGGTCTTTGGTCCACCTTGAGTTGATTTTTTGCATGTGATGTGAGAAGGGTCCGCCTCACTCTTTCCCACCTGGACGTCCAGTTCTCCCAACACTATTTGTTGAACAGACTGTCCATTCCCAATTGAGTGGACTTGAGTGGCAATATTTAGTCTTCCCACCCACGAATTTGAAATGTGCTTCCACTTATTTAGATCTTCTTTGCTTTCTTTAGCAATGCTTTGCAGTTTCTGTGTACAAGTCCTTTACTTCCTTAGTTAGATTTATTCCTAGATGTGTGATTTTTTAGTTGCTATTGTAAATGGAATATTTTCCTTATTTCTTCTTCAGTTCACTGCTAGCTTATAGAAATACAACTGACAATTTGCTTGTTGATCTTGCACCTTGCCGCTTTGCTGAATTTGTTTGTTAGTTCTAATAACTTCGTTATGGATTTTTCAGGACTTTCTGTATATAAAATCATGTCGTCTGCAAGTAGGGAAAATTTTACTTCTTTGTTTCCAATTTGGATGCCTTCTATTTCTTTTTCCTGCTTAATTGTTCTGTCCAGAACCTTCAGTACAATGTTGAATAACAGTGGTGACAGTGGGCATGCTTGTCCTGTTCCTGATCTTAGAGGAAAAGCTTTCAGTCTTTCACCCTTGAGTATGATGCAAGCTGTGGGTTTTTCACATCTGCCATTTATTGAGGAAGTTACTTCTGTCCTTAGTTTTCTAAGTTTTTAAAATCAAGAATGTGTGCTGGATTTTGTGCAAATGCCTTTTCTGTGTATATAGAGATGATCACGTGTTTTTTTTTCCATTCTGTTAATGTGATGTGTTACTTGAATTAATGTTCTTATGTTGACCCACCTTTGCATACCCAGAATAAATCCCATTTGATCATGATGTATAATTCCTTTAATGTGCTGTTGGAATGGATTTGCTGGTATCCTGTTGAGAATTTTTGCATCTTTATTCATAAGGGATTTTGGGTTGAAATTCTCCTTTCTTGTGGTATTTTTGTCTAGCTTTGGTATGAGGATAATGCTAGCTTCACAGAATGAGTTTGGTGAAGTTCCGTCCCCTTCATTTTGTTGGTGGAGACTGCACAGGATTGTTATTAATTCTTGGAATGTTTGATAAAATTCAGCCATGAAGCCATCTTGTCCTGGGCTTTTCTGTTAGGAGGTTTTTATTACAGATTCACTCCCTCTAATATGTATTGGTCTGTTAAGATCTTCTATTTCTTTTGTGTCAATGTGGATAGTTTTAGAGTCTCAAGGAATTTTTCCATTTCATTTAGGTTATTTATATTGTTGTTCTACAGTTCAAAGATCTCTTATAATCCTTTATATTTCTGTTGGGTAAGAAGTAATGCCTCCTGTTTCATATCTGGTTTTATTTATTTTCTTCCTCTCTCTTTTTTTCTCTGATAGTCTAGCTGAAGTTTTGTTGATTTTATTTCTCTTTTATGGAACCAACTTTCAGTTTCGTTGATTCTTCTCTCTGTTGTTTTTTTTAATTCCCTATTTCATTTATCTCCTCTCTAATCTTTGTTATTTCCTTCTTCTGCTCACTTGGGTTTAGTTTGTTCTTCATTTTCTAAATCATCCAGTTGTGAGTTTAGGCTTCTGTTGTTTTTTTATTCTTTCATATTTAGGTCTACCAGGAAAGCTAAGAACAATACCTGTTAGCTTTCTTTTTTTCAGTAACAAACTGGTCTATTGTTCTTGATTTCAGAGGGAACATTAAAAATTCCTATTTAATTGCTTGTTTCTGAATGGCGTAAATGAGGTTCCTGAGGAGTTGTTGTTTGTCATGTTTCTGGGTTATATTACTTACTCTCTTCCCCTGAAAAAATGTGCTTTCAAGTAAATTTACAAGGAAACTCTAAAACTCCTATATGAACATTCAAATATTCGTTCCCTCGTGCACACACACACAGACGCATGTAAGTTTCTATCTTAGTGGGCCCTGTCCACATGCTAGGAAGGAAGAAAGATGAACTGGACAAGGGCTTGACTCCAGGTTGCTTTGGCAGCTGGGAGAGTTAAGATGCCCACACTCAAGCAGCCCTTTGGTCTACCCTGCCCTGAGTCTGGCTAAGGCAGCTACTCCTCCAGTGCTTTCTGGCATGGGGAATTCTAGAAGAGGCTGTCAGCATCACCTCATCCCGTCTGCTCAGTCACTGCTGAGGCAATAGTGTCAGAAGGCTAGGGCATAGACCTGCGTTGACACAGCTGCCACTTGACTCCAAGTCCAAGGCATTTCAGTGCTCCATGCCCTGCCTTCTTCTGATTCATGGCAAGCAAGCTGTAAATTCATACTGAGTTTTGGCTCATAGACTTTGTTGAGGATGCTGCCATCCTGCAAATTAACCTAGTAGCTCAGGACTCTGGGTTATGTTAATATAAAGAAATCACAAGACTTTTGTTACTTCACAAAGTTTCATTCTAACTCTATTACAATTCTCTTATTTATTTCTGAAGACACCTTGCCTTTGTCTTCAGAAATGGAAATTGGTAAGAAGACTGAAGATGTCATTTTCAGGGTCTGCCAGCCCTGCTACCAAACTAATTGCTCTGTAGTGTAGAAGTCACATGATTGGGGCAGAAGGAGTGTGGAAAGAAGAGGGAGAAGCATCTCAGAAAGCATAAATATTCTTTATTCTACTTTTTAATTAGAAAAGTTGTGAGCCCACGGAAAAATCAAGCATAATATACAGGATTTGCATATACCTTTCTTCTTTATCAGGGTAAGCATTTAGAGCTATAAATTTTCCCTCTTGGCACTACCTTTCCTGCATCCCATAAGTTTTAGTATGTTGTGTTTTCCATTTTCGTTTGCCTCAAGATATTTTCTAATTTCCTTTGTGATTTCTTTTTTTTTTTTGACCCATTGATTGCTTAGGAATGCATTATTTAATTTCCACATATTTGTGAATTTTCTAGTTCTTCCTCTGTTATTGATTTCTAGCTTCATTCCACTGAGGTCAGAGAGGATATGTTATATAATCTCATTACTTTTTTATTTATTGGGACTTTTCTGTGATATAACATATGATCTCTTCTAGAGAGTGAGCCATGTGCAGGATCCCTGTGTGACTATTGGTGAAGTGCTCCATTAATGCCTCTTGGTCTAGTGGGTTCATATGATCACTCACATCTGTTTCCTTCTTGAGCTTCTGTCTAGATGTCATCCTTTACTGGAAGTGCTGGATGATGTCTCTTACTATGAATGTAGAACTATCTATGTCTCCCTTCAAGTTTACCATTGGGTCATATGTATTTTAAGTTCTTAAGTCTTCTCACTTAATTGACCCCTTTATCAGTGTAGAGTGACTTTCTTTGTTTCTCATAGCAGTTTTTGACTTTATCTCTGTTTTATCTGATGTTAGTATAGGTCTGTAGCTCTCTTTCTTTACTATTTGTTTGGTATATATCTTTTCAATCCTTTCACTTTCAACCTACTTATATCTTTGAATTTAAGGTGAGTCACTTGTAAACAGCATATAGTTGTGTCACACTCGTAAATCCATTCTGCTACCTCCAGCTTTTGATTGATGACTATAATCCATTTATATAAAGTTACTACTGATAACGCAGGATTTTCTTCTGCCATTTTGCTACATGATCTTTGTAAGTCTAGTATCTCATTTTTCCCTCAATTTTTCTATTAATGCTTACTTTTATATTTATTTGATTTTTTCATATTGTACCATTTTAAGTTCCTTTTAATTTCTTTCTGTGCACACCTATCACATATTTTATTTGTGGTTACCCCAGGGCTTAAATTTAACATCTTCCATCTATAACCATCACATTTGATCTGATGCCAACTTGACTTCAATAGCATACACACACACTGTTCCTATGTCCCTCTGTTCCCCACCTTTTAGTTATAGGTGCCACAAATTACATATTTGTATACTTTATGTTGAAAACCAAGGTATAAAAAAATCATTATTTTTTATGAACTTGCATTTTAGATCCTTTACAAATGTGGAGTAACATACCAAAATATAGAACACAATAGTATTGGCTTTTTATGGTCACCTTTACTGGAGGACTTTATTTCTTCATGCTGTTTTGATGTACTGTCCAGTGTCCTTTCCTTTAAGTTTGTAGAACCTTAGCAGTGCTTGTCAGGCAAGTCTAGTGGTGACATATGCCCTTGGCTTTTGTGTATCTGGGAACATCTTAATTTCTCCCTCAGTTTTGAAGGAAAGTTTTGACGGATATAAAATTCTTGGTGGACAATTGTTCTGTCTCAGCACTTTAAATATTTGGTCCCACTCTTCAGAAATCCATGGATTTCTGATGAGACACGAGCATTTAATCTTATTGGGATTCCCTTGAGCATAACGTGCTGCCTTTCCTTTGTGACTTTCTGAATGATGCACTCGCGCCTGGCATTGGGAAGTTTGGTCATGTTGTCTGACATGATTCTGTCCCAGTTTACCCTGTTTGGAGTTCACTGGGCTTCTTGAACGCACATATTCATGTCTTTTGTTAAATGCGGGAAGTTTTCTGCTTTTGTTTCCTTGAATATTTTTCTGCCCTTTCTTCCTTCTCCTCCTGGGACTCCCATGACAGGATATGGGTGTGCCTGAGGGTGCCCACAGGTCTTTTAAGCTCTATTTGTTTTTATTATTAACAATCAGAGGCTCTTCATTCAGACTTGCCACCCATAGTCACCCTCAATCACTTGTTTTTGGCAAGTATTTCTTCTATATGTTGGCTTAAATGAACACTTTAATGGTATCACTTATCATGTCTTCTGTTTGCTTTTAAAATTTCCTTTCTTGCTGCTCCTCAGCCTGAATCATACCAATTATCTTTTCTTTGAGTTCACTGATTCTTCTGTGAGCTCCAATCTGCTGTTGAAACCCTGTAGTGAATTCATTTCAGTCATTTTGGGCTTCAACTTCAGTATTTTTGTTTGATCATTTTTAAAAATTTCTATCTCATTATTAGATTCTCATATTGCTCATTCATTGTTTTCCTCATATCTTTTATTTCTTCCTTCATGTTTCCCTTTATCTCCTTGACAGAATGGAGGATAGTTTTTGTTTTAACATGGGCAGACACCAGGAATCGAACCCAGGTCCTCTGGCATGGCAGACAAGCATTCATGCCTGCTGAACCCCCGTGGCCCACCCGAGGATAATTTTTTTTTAAGCCTCTGTTTGGTATATTCAAAGTTTTGTTCTCATCATTGATTATTTCTGATGATTATCTTGTTCCTTTGGAGGGGGCTTCATTTTTTTCCTTTGTTTGTCTTGAAATCCTTGGTTTCACACTGTACATTATAATATTTTAAAGTGTTAAATCTGGGATTTTGTCCCTGAATTGTTTGTTCCTTAAGTTTGTATCCAGCTGGTGTTAGGATGGAAATTTTTTTGAATGCCAATTGCTAACAAACCGAACAAAGCAGTGCAAAGGTGCCTCCTTCGACATCCGTGACTGTTTTGGCCCTCCTGCCCAGGAGGCCAGCCTGGGGCAGATGACGATGCAAAGAGCAGGGTCCTCTCTGCGGGGTGCTCCTGTTTGGCACTTGCTCCTCCCTGGGCTTGTGCTTGCTCATGGCCTTAGGGATTTCCCCAGATACAGGCCCTCAAATGTCCCCTCCACTCCATATAAAACAGACACTCCCTCCCTCCTTGGGGTGCCACTGTATAACGACGCAGATAATATTTTGTCCCGGGCAGCTCTGGCTCAATTAGTTCTCACATTGTTTTAGCTCAGCCAGCCATGACTTCCTGAAGGACGATACCTGGGAATGCTACCCTGAAGCAAGTTCCGGTCTTCAGGCTTCCACCTGCTGGATTGCAGCACCACGCAAGCACCCCCCTGTGTGCACGCGGTCAGCTGCTCCCTCTCAATCAGGGCAGGAGGCTCCCAGTGGATTAGGCAGATCAGGGGGCTGCCTGGGAGCTAGCAAGTCACCACAAGCTTCACCGCCTTTTCTCAAGCTGTGTCTTCTTAGTTTGGAACTCACCCAGTGACTGTCACCTCTTAAGTGTCTTCTGGAGTTTTGAGGAAGACAGTTCTGCTAGTCTTCGCTCATTCTTAAAAAAGTCTGTGGAGGAACAGCTCCCTGGAGCATCTTACACCCCCACCTCTGCTGCAGAAGACATTCCACATCTGTGAGCCTTGTTTGGCCATGCAATCTTTTGTCAAAAGTTTAATTGGTGTATTTATGATTGATACATAAGAACATTATATTAATGATGCTAATCCTTTTTCATATATGTTGAATTATTTTCCAAGTCTGCTATTTAATTTTTAACTTGGCTTATTTTAAGTTTTGCTGTGCTGACTATATGTATAAGCAGTGAGGACATTGTCTTCTTGGGTTTGAATCTTCTCTTTTTAAGAAAATTTCAGTACAAGAAAATTAGTTTCCTTCCGTTTCTTCTGATATTTTAATATTTTATCATCTTTTTAATCTTTTAACTCATTGGAAATGTATTTAATTATTTATTTTTGGTGGCTGGGGGAGGGGTGGGAGAGGGAGGTAGTATCTGATAGGGATCTGGTTTTATTTATTTACTTTTCAAAAAAGTTTAATTATCCAGTACCATTTGTTCATTAATCTACCCTAGCATTGCTGATTTGAAATGTCTCCTTAAGGATCGACTAAATTGTTACATAATAATGGGCAATGCCCAGAAATGCTTTTAATAAAATAATATTAGTAAACATTAATGATGATGTAGGCAACACAAACACAATGTAAACACTTTTTTTTGAAATGCTATCATAATCACGATATAATAATAATTCATGAAATTGTCTTTAAGTTGCTGCACACATGCTATGGAATAACACCTCACCTGTCTGGGGCATTTTCAAGGCTATCTCAAGACTGAGAACATAAGGCTCGAATTCCCCAGACAGCTCATTGGACTTCGTCTGATGTCAGGGTGCTGGGGTGGCTTTGCCTGGACGGCCAAGGGGGCTTCAGGTGCAGAGGTGCTTGGGAGCAGCACCAGCGGGCAGTGGGAATGGACAGCCCACTGCTGCCCCGACAGCAGGAGTGGACGGCACCATGCTGGGAACGATGGCAGAGAGAGGGCAGCATTCCTACCTGTATTAGTTAGGGTTCTCAAGAGAAACAGAGTCAACAGGGAACACTTGCAAATATAAAATTTATGAAAGTGTCTCACGTGACCGTAGGAATGCAGAGTCCAAAATCCACAGGGCAGGCTGCAAAGCCAATGACTCCAATGGATGGCCTGGATGAACTCCACAGGAGAGGCTCACCAGCCAAAGCAGGAATGGAACCTGTCTCCTCTGAGTCCTCCTTAAAAGGCTTCCCATGATTGGATTTAGCATCACTAATTGCAGAAGACACTCCCCTTTGGCTGATTACAAATGGAATCAGCTGTGGATGTAGCTGATGTGATCATGACCTAATCCTATGAAATGTCCTCATTGCAACAGACAGGCCAGCACTTGCCCAATCAGATGAACAGGTACCACAACTTGGCCAAGTTGACACCTGTCCCTAACCATGACAGCCCACCCCTTGTCAACTTGGCACACATATATATATATATATATATCCTTAGACCATACTTAATTTCCAAATGAAAACAAATAAGCACACATTTTTTCTTTTACCTGACAATACTCAACTGTCCTGCATATAACTGGAAACACATTAAATCTCTCCAGAATAGGGTGCAAATCCTTGGGCAACATTCATTCTTAAACTTGATATCTTACAACTTAAATAGTATAACACAAACAAAACAGCATTACAGTCCTCATTTCTGTAACTGGTCACGTGGTCGAAGTTCATACTTATCACTACCTTCTTCCACTACCCATTCCATGTTCCCTTTCCCCTCAGCAAGCACTTCAGCTGGCCGTGGTTCTTTGCCTGGTGGGATGACCCAAACCTTCATTCCTGAAGTCTCAGAGCCATTAGTGGTCCTGCCTGGATTGTGTTGTTGCAGTTTCCCATTGATTTTAATCACAGGGCATGGTAGTACTAATAGACGCCCCAGGGGATCTCCTATATTCCAAGAAAACTCTTCTTTACCTCCATTATGTAGTTGCAGTCCTACTTCCTTCTGATAGTCAGGGTCAATTACCCCAGACAATAATGTAACCCCCTTCTTGGTGTGTTGATCCAGAGGCATAAGTAGCCCATAGTGGCCAGGTGGCAATCTTAACTTCCAGTTCAGTGATATCACTGTTGTTTCTCCTGGAGAAAGCACACCCCGTTTTGGAACTAAAACCTGTAGACCAGAAGAACTCAGGGTAGCAGGGACAGGAAGCAAAAATTTTCCTAGTGGATCACTAGGAGTAATAGTGAGTGGCACCACACCCATTTCCACCCCTTGGTTCCTGGACCCATGGATCCTGGCTATGGGAGAAACAGCACCATACAGTAGACGCTGATTCAGAGCATACACAGCTTCCTGGAGAACATTACCCCAGCCTTTCAAGTTTTTGCCACCTAGTTGGCACCGTAATTGAGTTTTCAAAAGGCCATTCCACCGTTCTATCAATCCGGCTGCTTCTGGATGATGGGGAACATGGTAAGACCAGAGAATTCCATGAGCATGTGCCCATTCCCACACTTCATTTGCTGTGAAGTGTGTTCCTTGATCCGAAGCAATGCTATGTGGAATACCATGACGATGGATAAGGCATTCTGTAAGCCCACGGATAGTAGTTTTGGCAGAAGCATTGCGTGCAGGGAAAGCAAACCCATATCCAGAGTATGTGTCTATTCCAGTTAGAACAAATCGCTGCCCCTTCCATGAAGGGAGTGGTCCAATGTAATCAACCTGCCACCATGTAGCTGGCTGGTCACCTCAGGGAATGGTGCCATATTGGGGGCTGAGTGTGGGTCTCTGCTGCTGGCAGATTGGGCACTCAGCAGTGGCTGTAGCCAGGTCAGCCTTGGTGAGTGGAAGTCCATGTTGCTGAGCCCATGCATAACCTCCATCCCTACCACCATGATCACTTTGTTCATGAGCCCATTGGGCAATAACAGGAGTTGCTGGGGAAAGAGGCTGACTGGTATCCATAGAACAGGTCATCTTATCCACTTGATTATTAAAATCTTCCTCTGCTGAAGTCACCCTCTGGTGTGCATTCACATGGGACACAAATATCTTCATGTTTTTAGCCCACTCAGAAAGGTCTATCCACATACTTCTTCCCCAGACCTCTTTGTCACCAATTTTCCAATTATGGTCTTTCCAAGTCCCTGACCATCCAGCCAAACCATTAGCAACAGCCCATGAGTCAGTATACCAATGCACCTCTGGCCAGTTTTCCTTCCAAGCAAAATGAACAACCAGGTTCACTGCTCGAAGTTCTGCCCACTGGGAGGATTTCCCCTCACCACTGTCCTTCAAGGACACCCCAGAAAGGGGTTGTAATGCTGCAGCTGTCCACTTTCGGGTGGTACCTGCATATCATGCTGAACCATCTGTAAACCAGGCCCGAGTTTTCTCTTCCTCAGTCAATTCACTGTAAGGAACACCCCAAGAGGCCATAGCTCTGGTCTGGGAAAGAGAAGGTAATGTGGCAGCAGGAGTGGAAACCATGGGCATTTGTGCCACTTCTTCATGTAACTTACTTGTGCCTTCAGGACCTGCTCTGGCTCTATCTCGTATATACCATTTCCACTTTACAATAGAGTGCTGCTGTGCACGCCCAACTTTATGGCTTGGTGGGTCAGACAACACCCAACTCATGATAGGCAACTCAGGTCTCATGGTAACTTGGTGGCCCATGGTTAAGCGTTCAGTCTCTACTAAGGCCCAGTAGCAGGCCAAAAGCTGTTTCTCAAAAGGAGAGTAGTTATCTGCAGCAGATGGTAAGGCTTTGCTCCAAAATCCTAAGGGTCTGCGTTGTGATTCTCCTACTGGGGCCTGCCAAAGGCTCCAGACAGCATCTCTATTTGCCACTGACACTTCCAGCACCATTGGATCTGCTGGATCATATGGCCCAAGTGGCAGAGCAGCTTGCACAGCAGCCTGGACCTGTCGCAGAGCCTCCTCTTGTTCAGGTCCCCACTCAAAATTAGCAGCTTTTCTGGTCACTCGATAAATGGGCCGGAGTAGCACACCCAAATGAGGAATATGTTGTCGCCAAAATCCAAAAAGACCAACTAGGCGTTGTGCCTCTTTTTTGGTTGTGGGAGGGGCCAGATGCAGCAATTTATCCTTCACCTTAGAAGGGATATCTCGACATGCCCCACACCACTGGACACCTAGAAATTTTACTGAGGTGGAAGGCCCCTGTATTTTTGTTGGATTTATCTCCCATCCTCTGACACGCAAATGCCTTACCAGTAAATCTAGAGTAGTTGCTACTTCTTGCTCACTAGGTCCAATCAACATGATATCATCAATATAATGGACCAGTGTGATGTCTTGTGGGAGGGAGAAACGATCAAGGTCTCTGCGAACAAGATTATGACATAGGGCTGGAGAGTTGATATACCCCTGAGGTAGGACAGTGAAAGTATATTGCTGACCTTGCCAGCTGAAAGCAAACTGTTTCTGGTGGTCCTTACTAATAGCTATTGAGAAAAAAGCATTTGCCAGATCAATAGCTGCATACCAGGTACCAGGGGATGTATTGATTTGCTCAAGCAATGATACTACATCTGGAACAGCAGCTGCAATTGGAGTTACCACCTGGTTGAGTTTACGATAATCCACTGTCATTCTCCAAGACCCATCTGTTTTCTGCACAGGCCAAATAGGAGAGTTGAATGGGGATGTGGTGGGAATCACCACCCCTGCATCTTTCAAGTCCTTAAGAGTGGCAGTAATCTCTGCAATCCCTCCAGGAATACGGTATTGCTTCTGATTTATTATTTTGCTTGGTAGGGGCAGTTCTAGTGGCTTCCACTTGGCCTTTCCCACCATAATAGCCCTCATTGCACGAGTTAGAGAACCAACGTGGGGATTCTGCCAGTTGTTCAGTATATCTATGCCAATTATACATTCTGGAACTGGGGAAATAACTACAGGATGGGTCCGGGGGCCCACTGGACCCACTGTGAGATGGACCTGAGCTAAAACTCCATTGATCACCTGGCCTCCATAAGCCCCCACTCTGACTGGTGGTCCAGAGTGACGTTTTGGGTCCCCTGGAATTAATGTCACTTCTGAACCAGTGTCTAATAATCCCCGAAATATCTGATCATTTCCTTTTCCCCAATGCACAGTTACCCTGGTAAAAGGCCGTCGGTCTCCTTGGGGAAGACTTAGAGGAAGGTTAACAGTATAAATTTGTGGCAGTGTAACAGGTTTCTCCCCCATAGGGACCTGGCCTCCCCTCCATTCAAGGGGCTCAGGGTCTGTAAACTGTTTCAAGTCTGGAAATTGGTTAAGGGGCCGTGACTCTGTGTTTTTGTAATTCAGGTTAGACTTCTGTTCCCTTGACCTAGAACTCTTTTGTTTATATAGCTCCAACAAGAATTTAGTAGACTGCCCTTCTATTGTATTTCTAGGCACCCCATGATTTACTAGCCAATGCCACAAATCTCTGCGTGTCATATAATTTTGATGCCTCCTTTGAGTTTGTTGTCTATTATAATACCCACGTCTACCCTGTCTTTGGTGATTAAGTGCTGCCACCTGGCTTCTGCCAACTCGGGATCCTGTCATCCCCATTGTGTTTAAGGATTCCAGCTCAGTGACAGCAGTTCCTACAGTAGTATCTGACCTACAGAGAAGTGCAACCACAGAGCTCTTGAGGGATGATGGTGCTAGTCTCACAAATTTATTTCTCACTGTTCTGGTAAAACGTGCATCCTCTGGACATTCCTGGGGTGTAAGAGCAGGCTTTGCATGATAAGTCCACTCTTACATCCCAATCTCTCTAAGCCTCTGGATCCCCTCATCTACATTATACCAGGGCAGTTCTGGCATTTCAACCTCAGGTAATGTTGGCCACCTTTTGATCCATGTTTCAACCAACCACCCAAACAAGCTGTTAACACCTTTTCTAACTGCTCGAGCTATAACATTGAATGCAGAATCTCTGCTTAGTGGGCCCATATCAATAAATTCAGCCTGATCCAGCCTTATATTCCTCCCACCATTATCCCACACTCTTAAAATCCATTGCCACACATATTCCCCTGATTTCTGTCTATATAAATTGGAAAACTCACACAGTTCTTTTGGAGTATAACGTACCTCCTCATGTGTGATACTTTGTACCTCACCTTTAGGGGCCTGTTGGGACTTTAGTCTAGTTATAGGTCTAGAAGAAATGAGGGGTGGTGGGGTGGGTCATGAAAAGAATTAGAAATATCTTCCAAGCCATTTGCTTCAGGGCTTTCATTTGCAGTTTCATCTGGTGAAACAGGATTAATAACTCTAGGGCTAATCCCTTCAGGAGGAGGTTGGGTGGCCAATTCCTCAAGGCAGGCTGGAGGTGGGGCGGCTATGTCCTCAGGGCAGACTATTACAGGGTTATCTAAAGAAGGCTCAGCATGGTCTAGGGTTTCAACCTCAGCCCCAACATCATTATCAATCCATATGTCACCATCCCATTTTTCAGGGTCCCACTCCTTTCCGATCAATGCCCTCACTTTAACGGCATTTACCATGCAAGACTGAGATTTCAGTTTACGTTGTAAAGTTGCTACTCTAACAATAAGATTCTGAGTCTGATTTTCAGAGATCTCAAGTCTATGGCTACAGGAAATAAGATTTTCCTTCAGGATACTCATAGAAACCTTTACATCTTTCAGACGGCACTTAAGCTTCTCCTTTGAAGCCTTAAGCCCATCCCTTTCACCCTTTAATGTAGACAGTGTATCTAACAACAACCAACCAACATCTCTATAACTCTTATTTCTACAAAACTCTGTAAAGGTGTCAAAAACATTATCCCCCAGAGTCTGGCTTCGTACAAGCGAAGCATTAGGAGAATCGAATGATGATATTTTGACTATCTCCTTTGCCAACTCAGTCCATGGATTGGGAGTGTCATTCTGATTATGGGAATCAGAGCCCTTAGTGTCTCTGAGCCCAGTCAGAGTAGAAAACCATTCATAAAAACCCATTTTTAAGATTCTGTTCCTTAAGAACCACTCCTGGTACCAAGATGTATTAGTTAGGGTTCTCTAGAGAAACAGAATCAACAGGGAACACTTGCAAATATAAAATTTATGAAAGTGTCTCACGTGACCGTAGGAACGCAGAGTCCAAAATCCACAGGGCAGGCTGCGAATCCGATGACTCCAATGGATGGCCTGGATGAACTCCACAGGAGAGGCTCACCAGCCAAAGCAGGAATGCAACCTGTCTCCTCTGAGTCCTCCTTAAAAGGCTTCCCATGATTGGATTTAGCATCACTAATTGCAGAAGACACTCCCCTTTGGCTGATTACAAATGGAATCAGCTGTGGATGTAGCTGACGTGATCATGACCTAATCCTATGAAATGTCCTCATTGCAACAGACAGGCCAGCACTTGCCCAATCAGATGAACAGGTACCACAACTTGGCCAAGTTGACACCTGTCCCTAACCGGCCAAGGGGGCTTCAGGTGCAGAGGTGCTTGGGAGCAGCACCAGCGGGCAGTGGGAATGGACAGCCCACTGCTGCCCTGACAGCAGGAGTGGACGGCACCATGGTGGGAACGGTGGCAGAGAGAGGGCAGCCTCCATACCTAAGCACCAAAATGAGATTTAAGCCCAGACATGCCTGGCCCCTCACCTGCTTCATCACGCTTTTAGGTAATCCCACAAACATGTTGGAAGAACAGGTACCCTATGCAGTGGGCACAGGCCACAGAAAATGATGTGAAATTGTAGCAGTTGAATGTGCTGGAAGTCCAAAACCAAGGTGTCAGGCAAGGCAAGGCTTCCTTCCCCAAAACCGTGGCAAAGAAGTACTTATAGAAGTTCCAGCACTTCACTTTTCCCAGCGGCAGATACTCCGGTGCCCTGTGACTCAGAGCACACAACCGAGAGCAAAACAAACGCGGTGTTCAAACGAGGAGGAGGCAGACAGGTGATGGCATCCAAGGGCCCAGCTATGTGGTTGTCAACATCCGGTAGGTTTTCTGGAAGATTTCAGAAGACGGGGGAGAAGAAGCTTCCAGGTTTCTCTCCCCAGCCTGCTCCCAGGCCTCAGATTAAATGTGGACCCACAGAAAGGTGTTTATCAGCCCGGAGCCCTGGCAGTGCTGCAGGATGTTCTGGGAGCACCTCTCCGGCATTCCGCACAGTGACAGATCAAGGAGCACCCCAGGCAGCTGTGACAACGACCCCGCGGCAGGGCCAGGGGGACTTTGTGTCGGATGAGGCAACAGAGCCACCTGCCAAATGCCAAGACAGTGACGGTCAGAGCCCCAGGCAGGGACAGCCGAGGGGGAGGCTGCTGCGATGGCCCATCCTGTGCCCTGGGGGGGTGCAGCTGCCTGTTCTCTCTCCCTGCGATACCCACGGCCTCCCACAGCTGGGCACCCTGGAGGCGTGTGCCAGGAAGTGGGCACTGACAGAGCATTTGCCCAGCTATCTTGGACCAAATCTTACTGGCTAGATAATTAAATGCCAACTAACTACTCCTGGAGAGAGGGGTGAAAACGAACACACACATATATATCGTTCTGTCCATGTGAAAGTTGTTGGCTTTTAAAAAAATTACAGGGATATACTGTTGATGTTTGTGTCCACAAAATTACTCCCTTTAAACAGTCCACATTTAACCTGTGGCCACAATCAGGTGTCCTGAAAAAGCTCTCAGCCAACATCCTTGATGTGTTAGCACTAGTTTTTGCAGCAGAAGCTAGGGCTGAGGTTCTTAAAGAGTTTTATCCCAAGAAAAACAACTTCTAAGACTTAGTGCTAAGTGACTTTAGTTACTATTGTGTTTTGGTTTGCTAAAGCTGATGAAATGTAATAAACCAGAAATGGGTTGGCTTTTACAATGGGGATTCATTAGCTCGTAATTTGCTGTTCTTAGATCATGAAAATGTCCAACTCAAGGCATCAGCAGGATGATACCATCTCTGAAGATGGGTGGTGGCCTCCAGGGCTCCTCTGTCACCTGGGAAGGCATGTGCAATGCCTGCTGCCCTTCTCTCCTGGATTCATTGCCTTCCTCTTCGGCTTCAGTGGCTTCCCCTGTTTTCTGTGTGTCCTCTCGTGGCTTCTCCAGGGCTTCTTTCTGTGAGCTCCTCTGAGCTTCTCTATGTGTTTCTCCTCTTATAAAGCGCTCAGTAAGTGGATTAAGATCCACCTTGAGAGAGGCGGGTCACACCTCAACTGAAACAACCTAATCAAAAGGTCCTGCCCACAGCAGGTCTACACCCACAGGGACAGATTTAAAGAACATGGTCTTTTCTGGGGCACACGATATATTCAAACCAGCACACTCTGGGAAAAAACTGACTTATTTGTTCAATCCATAGAAAGTAATGGCAGTGAATAATTGAGCCAACAGCTGGAGCTATTTTCAAGAAAACCGAACAGAAGAGATTTAATTTCCTTGGTACTGTTTGACCAGAGAGGAATCACCTGAGGGCATAAGGAAATTCCTGCCTGAGGTCAGTGAGAACTGGGCTGTGTCCATCTGTCTGTTTCAGAATGCCCATTAGATGGCCTTGCCATCATCTGAACAGGAAGAGTGGACTTCAGGGACTCACATCTGCCTGGGAAGGTGTATTCTGCTTCAGTTACATCTGTATTTCCTGCCCAGGCCCTTTTTACACGTTTAGCCCCTATTGCATGAAGGTATTTGAAAATCCCCACCTGTTTCAACAAATATATTTGTGCCCATATTTCAATGTCAGAAGTTGCATGTGACAGTTTTTTTAATTAAAAACTAGTTTTGTCATTTTTGAATAGATAATGCATTTACCTGACTCAAATGTCAAAACAATGTGGGGCTCCCCTCCTCCCACCCCAGAGCAATCATTTCTAGTTATTTCTCATTTATTCTTCCAGTGTTTGTTTCAAATATGAGCAATTATTTACATATGTTCTTATTCCTTCTCTTTCTCCTTTCTGACATAAAAATAACACACAATAGATCCTATTCTGAACTTTGTTTTTTTTCATTCAACTGCATCACCTGGAGACAGCTCTGTCATGGTTTGGCAAAAGTCTTTGCTCTCAAAGACTCCACAATATCTGCAAGAGATAAGTTGGGCACTCAGAAATAAAGGGTCAGATTGTTCCAATCAAGTGACAAAGGATCATGAGACAGTCTATAAACATATAATGATGCCCAAGTTATCCATACAAATGCATACATGCCTACAGAGAAGAGACCCAGATGCAGTAAGTTAGGCAACCTTGAGATCAGGTGACATACAAAATACAGGTTAAATCATACTAGAAGACATGACCCACATTGCTAGGACTTATTCCTATATTTGCTCAGGAAAATGTTTTGTTTGCTAGCTGCTGAAACAATCACCATACAAAGCGCTGGCTCACACCAGGGAGTTTATGTGCTAGAAGTCCAAAACCAAGGTGTCAGGCAAGGCAAGGCTTCCTTCCCCAAAACCGTGGCCTTCTGAGGCTGGGTGACCATGCGTTCCAGTCCCTGGCTCTTGTGTCACATGTCCAGCACAGTTCTCCTTTCTCTTCTGGGTTCCATTGATTGTCAGCTCCTGAGTGCTGCCCGTGCCTTCTTTTCTCATGCCCCATTCCCTTCCTTATGACAGCTCCCGCCATACTGGGTTCATCTGGGCACTGGGCTGATTTGAAGCCATTCTGGGCCCCAGAAAAGCCAGATTCTTCTGATCTAGTCCTGTGGGAGCAGAACTGGTGTTGGGCGGGAACATGGGGATGTGACCTTACCCCTTCAAAGTGGGTCCTAATCTTCTCTGGAGGCCTTTATGAGAGATTATCAAGAGAAGTTAAGAAAGGAAACACCCTGGAGAGACTCCAGAAAGACCCACAGGAGCTCAGAGCCATTTGCAACCAGAGCCCAGAGAGAAGGCCAGCAGACCCCACGTGCCTTCCCAACTGACGAGGGGCCCCAGACACCAGCTGCCTTCCTCCTAGAAGGCATCCTTTTCTTGGTGCCTTAATTTGGACATTTTCACGGCCTTAGAATTGTAGCTTGTAATGTAATAAATCCTCTTTTTGAAACCAGTCCACTGCTGGTGTATTGCACTCCAGCAGCTTTAGGAGACTGAAACTGGCCCATAACTAATACCATCTTCAAAGGCCCTATTTACAAAGGGGCCATATTCATAGGCTGGGGCTGGGACCTCAACACGCCTTTTGTGGGGGACACGCTTCAGTCCTCTGGGATGCCTGCACCAGGCCTGTTGTTGCTGCAACGTTGACACCGGCGTGAGGTTGGTAAGAGGCCATATTGTAGGGGCCTGGAGAGAAATGTCACCATCTAGACCAGTGTCCTGTCCTGTCTGGTGGGGACTGCCTGCACCCTGGGGCCTGGAGGGGACCAGCCCCTTTTCTCTAGGAGTATAAGATGCAGACAAGAAAATACAGAAACTCGAAGCACGCAGGGTCATGAATTTTCTCAAAATGAGCACACCTGGTAACAGCATCTAAATCAGGAAAAAGACCACCCCTGGCATTTTATAAACTTTGCAGTCAGTCCTTCCACCATTCTAGGGATTTGCCATCATTTAATACATAGTTTAACTTGGCTATTTTTTGAATTTCATATATTGAAATATGCTTTCTCTTAGGTCTTGCTTCTTTTTATCATTTTTATGTTTGTGGCATGGCCATGTTATTCAATGCAGCAAAATTTGTTCCTGCTCATTGCTATATAGTATTCCACACCTGAATATACCAGTTTGTCCATCTTGCTGTTGGTGGATGGACATTTAAGTTGTGTCCATGTTTTGACTTCTGTAGATACTGCTTTGTACACTTGTACATTTCTTTGGCTTGGATAGCCCTGCAGTGAGATTGCTGGGCCATGGATCATGTACACTGGGGATTTATTTATGTATAATTTCCAAATGATGAAATGTGCAGATCGGAAGGCTACCACTTGTTGAGTTCTGACAACTGGATAAGCTCATGTAACTCACACCTTTATCAAGGTGTAAAACACTCCCCTCACCCTAGAAAGACTGCTCAGGCACTTTTCCAGTCAATCTCTGCCTCGGTCTTTAAGCAACCACTGTTCTGATTTTTTACCCACCATATTTAGCATGGCCTGTTCTGGGACTGTGTATACATGGAATCCCACAGTGTACGCTCCTCTCACTTCTGGCTTCTTTTACTTAAGCATTGCATTTTTGACATTTATCCATGGTATGTGTGGCAGCTTGGAGATGTGTACCCCAGAAAAACAAAGCAAGTCCTAATCACTATCTCTTCCTGCAGGTGTGAACCCAGTGTAAACTGGACCTTTCAATGAGGTTGCTTCAGTGAGGTGTGGAACATTCTAGAGAAGGCCACAGAGAGGGGGAGGCTGGGGGTACAGGCAGCAACCAGAGGCCACAGAAGCCAGAAGGGGAGGAGAAGATGTTGCCACATGCATTGCCATGTGATGGAAAAGACAAGGGGCCCCCCAAACTTCCAGGAACCAGAAGACACATGGAGGAAGAGAGCTGCCTGGCCTCTGAAAGCAGGAGCCCATAAATTCCCATTGTTACAGCAGCCCATGGTACGGTGTTGTTTCAGCAGCCAGGAACCTAAAACAGATGTGTCTCAGTACTTCATTCCTCTTGATTTTTTTATGCCACAGCCTCTTTCTCCATTCATTACTTAATGGGCATTGGTTTGCTTCTAGGTTTTGACTATTATGAATAATCTGCTATAACTTCTTCTGCACAAAACACATGCAGAAACATACGTTTTCATTTCTTGTGTATAAATACCTAGATGTGGAATCACTGGGTGACAGGATGGACATATGTTTAACTTTTTAGGAAACTGCCAGTTTTCAAAGTGGCTGTGCTGCTTTCCACTTTGTAGCAGCCCTGGAATTCCCTCCAGGGCACAGCCCGGCCAGCATCTGGAGCACGCCTTTTGCCGTGTACAGTGTCACCTTTTGTCCAGGGCAACAGTACCAGCAACGCGTGTGAGCCCGGCCTCTGGCTCCTCCAGTGAGTAACTAAAGCCTCATCCCACAGGGCTCAGTGAAGAGGCAGCTGTGCTCCCAGCACTCCCTGTTCACCTTGCATTTGGGGAGGATGTGTGTAGAGACTTGGATTCGCCTGCTTACTTTTAACTCTACACCCTTGTGAACATTCTTGATGGACGTGTTGCTGTTTTCTCCACCTTAACAACAAATCCCAAAGATCCTGTGTGGCTTCTGCCTCAGCTTTATTTCTGTACAAGGGGATAAGAACAGTAGTTATCACAGGCAGAAGGTGTAAGAACTAAGAGCGAGTAACTGAAATGATTAGTCAGGGTTAGACAGTAGGCCTACAGATTGTGAGAGCTCAATAGTAGTGTTATCTGTGCACTGCTTAATTAAGGACCCTGAGTTCCTCAGCATCGCCTCACACTCATCTGCAGTGTCTGATGAATCCACGTGTTGAACATAGAAGGAAGACCAAGCATGGGCTAGAAGAAATGTGGAGCTGAGAGAAAAAGTAGAAAACTTGAAATTATAAAGCAAAATGTTAAAACTATAAGATAAAGAAGACAATCCAAAGTTCCAGCATTTCAGTAGACAACAAAACAATCATACTATATGATTCTAGCAAATTTTATTGAAGGAAAAGATATTCTAGATCACATAAGGATATTTTTGATAATATTTACATCTTTTTAGATGAAGTTTTATTGGGAATCTTAGGTTACATTGAAGTGGGGTTTTTTTCCTTTCCCAACTATATTGTGCATATATATATGTTTAGGTTCCTATGATAAATATTTAAAAGATGGAATAAACTAACATATTTTGTTATTACAGTAGAATAACTGAAGAGTATAAATAGAAGGCTATAAATAAGTGTAAAATGTTTTCTACAGGAAGAATGTTTAAATGTCAGTATCACCTACAGATTTGGGGGAGGAAAGAGAGGCAGCATGTAGAAGACAGGTGTGATTTCTGCAGGCAATCAGGGGCCATCACGTAAAACACAAACTGATCTTCAGTGTTAGATTGAACCAGAATCCACTCTTCATAGCATGAAAATCCAAATGAATTTCACTGAATGGGAATAAAATCCAAATAAATTTCTGGAGTTTTCCTTTGATTTGAACCATATGCTGGGGTTTTAAATTTTTAAAATGGCTAAATATTGACCATTTCATGTAATTCAACCACATATTGGTGTATTTACACAGCAAGTTCTTCTTAAAGCCAGGTGGGGTTTAAATAACTGAAAAATAAATAAACATTTAGTAAATGGAAGAAAAAAAACAGGGCATCGTTAAGGAAACAAAGAGAAAGGGGCTACAAACAGAATTCATTTAGATTACAAAGAGCAGTGAAAACACAAGGCTAAAGGTCACGAGGAGAGTAAAATAATCTCACAGGAAGAAGCTTTCACATATTGAATGCCATGTAATATCACTTAGAAGCTCTTATTTGTTTAACCAACAACCGAAGATGTTTTCTCATGTGCATAAACACGGCATTACAATAAGCTGAGCGCCGGGCACGGCACTGGGGACGTACGTGAGTGGACCCAGCGTTCCCACAGGTGCTGCTAAGTGACTACTGGATTTGCTGGCTCGGCCACACATTTGTAACTGAATTCAGTTCTTTTTTTTTTTTAAGTTTTTTTTTCTATTTCAGAAATAAGGAAAAGTTTTCCAAACTTTCCCCTCCCAGCACCCACTTGCAATGACCATTTTTGATCTCTGTCTTTATTCCCTATTCCAGGCGCTTTATACTTTAACAAAAGTGATATATTGATAACATTCTTTTTTCCCTTAATATTTTGTCAGCACTGTCTTATGTCTTTTGAAACACCTTTGGGATACGTGCTTTGGGGATGCCGAGCCTCCTTCCGTGTGGCTCGCTGCACCTGGTCACGCGTTCCTGGCAGCTCGTGGGATGCCCAGAGGCTGCGCTGGTTTCTGAGCCCCATGAGGCTCAGCTCTGCCCACGGCTCCCCCCACCGGCCCCGCAGACCAACCTCCCGGCAGGGGTCCCCTCCTTGGGCACCCAGGGAGCACAGGGCAGAGGCCCCTCCCTGGCCCTCCTGCTCCTTCTGCCCTCCCACTGCCTCCTCACCTGCACAGGCCTTGACGTCAGGAGCAGCCGCCATCCCCAGTGCAGGTGCCCACTGCCTGCAGGGACCCCAGACCCGGGTGCCCGGCCTCTGCCACCTGAGCGCCCCAGCCGTCGTTGCTGCCCCTCAGCTCCTGATCCAGGGTGCTCACTCAGGCCACACCTTCTGTGCCAGCAGCCTGTGTGCGCTCACCTCCAGTTCCACAGGGAGAGTTTGTTATGGCAACACAGGGAAAGAATTGTTCACCTGCATGCTGACATCTTTGGGGGAGGACGCACAACAGAGCTCTGCATGCATTGAGAAGGAGCCCCTCAGAAAGGCTGCATGACGGTACTTTCGCTGGCAGCAGCACATATGCCATTTTCACACACTTGCTAAAACTGAAGATTTTTATTTTAAAACATTCTCATTAATTAGAAAAGTATGACGGTGTGATATCAACTAAGTCAAAACATTAAAGAATTAATTAGGTATGCCTCAAAAGAAAGGAATTAAAGGAAATCAAATTCCATGCATAGGCTCTTAACTTTCAGACTAAGTTTTTCTCTTAATTTATTGTGCATTTACTGTGTGCCAAGCACTGTTTTGTAAACATCAGTCTGTTTATTACTCATCATGAGATGAACTTGTGAATCTGCATTCACCTTCTCATTAGGCAAATGGAGAAACTGAATTTCAGTAATTGATCCAAGATGTGGAATTGTGGGGGACGGTGCCCAGGTGAGCCTGGCGTCCAGGTGTGCCGTCTGCCTCCAAGTGGGGAGGCAGGCCCGTGGGGGGAGAAGAGGAGGAAGTAAGCCCGCCGTGCCCAGGCATGTGGAGACGAGAACGTCAATAAGGACCGTAATGCTGGATCATTATTTTCCCCAAAGCCATTAACTACACTTTTGAAGTAATTCTCAGATGGAGTAACAGCTCAGCACACACAGGTGGATTTACCGAAAAGTCGCCCAAACCCACATCCACTGTTTTTCTCTCTCCTGTTAATAACTCTTATGAGAATGAAGGGAAGACAGTATCTGGCACAACTGGCCTTCACGTCACCGTCGCGGGGTGCGGCGTGGCAGCTGGGTGGAAGGGCCTGGCACAGGGTAACCTTCCCTGCAGGGCCCTGCACTCAACCCGGCCGGTAGCGGCCCGTGGTGGAGGCCTCGGGCAACTGCCAGAGGAACTTCCTTTCGGCAGGGCCACCCCACCAGCTGGTGTCCCCTTACAGAGCCCTTTAGGACAGAGGAAGCCACAGGGCATGGTGGGTGGGCAGGGGAGGAGGCCCAGGCTCCAGCTGCCAGGAGGGGTCCCGTGACTGAGACATTGTCCCAGAACCAAACCTGGAGCCAATGACGTCCCCTTGCTGTCCCGGCCCAGTTCTCTATGTTTGCTGGAGCAGGAAAGTAAGACAGGCCAGACTTTTCCTACGCTCGCCCGCACCGAGGTTCTCACACCTGCCTGTGGGGCCAAGACAGAGAAGAGCTCAAGGGACAGGGCCCCAGGCTTGGCAGGGCCCCAGGACTGGCCAGGCCCCAGGACAGGCCCCCCAGGACAGGACAGAGCTGCAGGAAACAGACCCCAGAAGAGGACAGGGCCCCAGGACAGGACCCAAGGACAGGTCAGAGTCCCAGGTCAGTGCAGGACCTCAGGACAGGACAGGGCCCCAGGCCAGCACATGGCCCCAGGACAGGAGCCCAGTATAGGATAGGACCCCAGAACGGGTCAGGGCCCCAGGCCAGGACACAACAGGGCCCCAGGACAAGACCCAAGGACAGGACAGGGCCCCAGGCTGGGGCAGGCCACCTTGGCTCAACAGACCCTCCACAGGGGCGTTTGCTGGGGAGGCTGCTCGTGGGAAACATTTTCACCCAGAGACCTGGAAGGGGCTGCAATCACTTTCTGAAGCTGTTGAGTAGTGAAATTTCTCCAAGGTCTGCGCTTCCTGTGGCCGGCCCAACCCACAGTATTTGCTCGAAAGGGAGGTGGAGGGGAAAGCAGAGGTGTGCTTCAGCGCTGTCCGTTTCCTCTGTGGTGCTTGTCTTGGGTACATTTCCCAGCCTGCATGGTGTCAGCGAGGCGGGGGGGGGGGGGCGGTGCGAAGTGGGGAAGCCATGGTCCCTCCCCTGGAAGTGGCCATGGCTGCGGGGTGAGGACTGGCCGAGTCTGTGGAAATGGCCCTCGGCCCCTGTCCGCCCGGCGAGACTGTCCGCTGCGGTGCCCTGTGATCCCGTTTTCTACGGGGACAAGCCCACAGGACGTGCGACCCCGACCTCCGCTGCTGGCCTCACGGCGTCCCGTCGAGGAAGCTCCTTCCACGTGGGCAGCGGCTCCTCCCCCTATGGGGACAGCCGGACCACGGCCCCTACAGCCCTGGACTGGCGTCAGGGACTGCCGCTGCTCCCTCGGGCCCCAGCTGGGGTCACACATGAGAAGCCGCAGGCTGAAGTCCCCACTCCCCCCACCCTCGAGCCCGCGCCCAGCCGCCGGGAGCCCCCCTCTTCTGTCCCGGCTCCAAACGCCTCCTCAGATGCCTGCGGCGCGTCCCCCCTTCCTCCAGGCCTCTGGGCCTCAGGCTCGCCGTCCTGCCTCTGGTCAGGTCTTACCACGACTCCTGGCGAGGGGGTCTGCCCGTTGTTGGGAGGGAGCTCAGGGTCCCGTCCCGCCGCTGGTCAGTCTTATCCGCACTGAAAACGCCGCCCTGCCCTTCTCTGCCGGTACATCTCCCGCACCCAGCCCCCACACTGCCTCGCCCACTCCTGACGCAGCATCTGCCAGTGTGCCGGGGGACACACCAGTGTGTCCTGCACGCATCCCTCGCTCAGCATCTGCGCTCCGCTCCCCACGGCAGGCCGGATAGCCCACCCAACCCACGAGGGGCGGTCACTCCCGTCTTCCCGGGCTGGGCGTCTATGAAATCAGAAATCATCTCGGCTTCAGTAACTGCTGTGCACATGGGCACATGGTAACAGTGCCCTTTGCTAGAAACTGAAAAAGGACAGAAGAAAAAGAGCCGTTAAGTAGGTACAAGCAGCTGTTTCCACTTCTTTCCTGCCAGTTGCATCTCTGTTCCCCACAGGACCGTGAGCTCCGTGAGGGGCCGTGGCTGAGCGCTGGGTGGAAGGCGGGGCCGCAGCGGTCCTTAGGGATGGCCTGGTTTCCTCCGACCAGCCCCAGACTCTGCGCAAATCCACTGCTGTCACCGAGAGATTTGAGTCTGGCAGCTCACCGGGTTCACTTTCTTTTCTTGATTAAGTAGTTCATGTAGACACGTGTGCAGATGTCTGTCTGTGTGCACATAAATGCACATGTGTGCATGTGTGTAGGTGTGTGTTTTATATGTATACGTGTGTGGGTGCATGTGTGTGTGTGTTTGTGTGTGTGTGTAAGCTCAGCTCCTTTTGGAAGTTCTCTAGGTGTGTGGGCTTCATTATTTTTTTCTTGCATCTTTGTGTGCGGCACTGGAAGAGCAAGTCTCTCCCCATGCTCAGGGTCCACAGATGGCCCCTGTACCCTGAGTTTGAGTGCGCGCCACAGGCAGGAGGCAGGCTCAGGCGGCCCCCAGGGTACATGGAAGTCTTCCCTTTGTCGGAAGGGCTGGCGTTTTATGGGCTAGCTCACTGCTGGGCACATTTCCAGGGACTTGGGGAGGGGCAGGCTGGCAGCTGGCACCCACTGAGCTTGTTCTTGCCTGCAGGCCCTGCCACTGCTGTCCTTTATTTGAGTGGGGGAAACAACCACTTTTTAAAAAATTATTATTCTCCATAACAACATACAAACACAAACATTCTCACCATATATTCATTCCATTCTTGATGTATAATCAATAACTCACAATATCATCACATAGTTGTATAGTCATCATCACGATCATTTCTTAGAACATTTGCATCAATTCAGAAAAAGAAATAAAAAGAAAACAGAAAAAAATTCACACATACCATACCCCTTACCCCTTCCTTCCATTGATCACTAGCATTTCAATCTACTAAATTTATTTTGACATTTGTCACCCTTATTACTTACTTATTTTTAATGACCTTAGTGCTGTTTTTTCTTTAAAATGATGAAATATTAAAATGATATATTTCTTTGTATTTTTCGCAAGCATTATCTTATGAGATGCCAACAGCAACCTAAAAAGATGCACTGAGTAGATATTCATTTTTCCAATAAAAGAAGAAACTGAAGCACAGTCATGGCATGGCCATAAGTTGTATGATAACTAGGTATCTGTTGAAAATTGAAGCTGCAATTAGGATTCTAAATTCTGTCTGCTTTCCACTGCCACACATTTATTTGGAAGTTAACGAGAATCTATGTCTGTGCTAATCGATTATACAAAGTAAATAAATGAGGCAGTAATAAACCATTTGGGAAAGATAGACATGAGAGACATAAAAACTCAATGAAGTGTTGCAATAGAGGCATGAACCAAATATGGACAAAGTCAGAGTGATGTTTGAGGGGCTTTTTGAAAAATACCAGATATACAGGAGTAAACTTTGATTCTTCCTCCTTCATCTTCTCCAATCCATCAGTAAGCACCATCAAATCTTTTTGCTGAAAATATATATTGAATCCAAACATTTCTCTCTACCTTGAGGTCACTGTTCGAGTTCAGGCCATCAAAAATTTTCCCTAGGAAGCTTTCAGGTTATTCTCCCATATCTATTTTTGTACTCACCAATCCAATGGGTCTTAACAACAACTACAACAACTGAGATTCTGGTCACCCACCTCCATGTAAATCCTTCAGTGACTTCCATCACTTTTAGGGTATGCTTCTAATCCTCATTATGCCTACAAAATCCTGTACAATCTTGCCTGCTACCTCTACAGTCTGATGCTATGCCTTGCCTCTCCTAGCTCTTGTCTTCCAACTACATGGTGTTTTTTAATCCTTCAAAAATTCAAGACATTTCCCTCCCAGGCTCTTCACACCTGCTGTTCCCCACCAGGAAAATCTCTTCAGGCTAACTCTTTCTCATGTTTCAGGTTCCAGCTTAAATGTCATTTATGTAGGGGAGCTTTTCCTGACCTTCCAAAGGAAATGAGATCTTTCTTTTTTTTTTAAGTACTCCTTTTTTATAGCACCTCATAGTCCATATGATAATTTATAATCATACGTTTATTTGTGTACCTATTTGTTTAATGTATGCTTCTTATACTAGGATAGTGTCTTTCACCTTCTTTTCATTATTGCCTGCCTAAGGAGCCTTTTTGGACAGATTTTCCCTGATTTCCCTCCACCATGAAATTTTAGTACCACAGATATACCATCTATTTGTTTCTGTACTGTATGTATATCTGTGCTTTATACATCAAAAGAGTAGAATTTTCACTCCCAAGATCCAAATTCTGTCCCTTCGAGTGTGATACCACTGTGGAGACTGTAAGCTCTATGACATCCAGGACTTTGCCTCTTCCATTTTGTTCTGTGCACCTAATACCTACCCTGGCACAGCACCCTAGTAAGTGCTCGATAGGTATCTTGTTGAATGAACTGAATGAATGGTGAATAGGCATGGTTGCTGGGAAGAGACACCACTAATGGGCATAGTTCCCCACTTTTCCACTTCCTTTGTGGCCACCAAACCTCTTTTCAACCTCATTTCCTGATTTAAAAAAATGGGAATAATAATGGTTCTTAAGTCACAGCATGCAATAAGGATTGCACCAGATAATATAGGTAAAGGGTTTAGAAGAACTCTATATAATGTGCAAAGAAAAAGACCTGCTGTTAGGTGGGGTGGAGGGTATGTTTGGGGGCATGAGGGAGCCTGCAATAGGTGAAAGGCATCATAATCCACATATCTCAACCATATTTTGCCTAATCTAGATTTATAAAGCGTATTGTTCTTTCAGTCAAGAAGACTAAGCAAATGAATGTTTTTCCCAAAACAAGATTTTTAGGACCTAGAGTTCTTCTAAATACTTCTGATCAGCCTGGGAATCAATTGCAGGGAGAATAAGAAAACAGGTGAGAGAGATGCAGGAAGAATTCTGATCACTGGCTGACACCCCGCTGGTCACTCAATCTCTCTGAGACTTGCTTTTCTGTAAAATAATGATAATGTTCTTTATTTTGAGGTTTAAGTAAGTAGATAAGTTTAAACTCTCTTTGTAAAAGTAATGTATGTTTGCTCTTGTCATCATAAGATTACTCAATATCTGATTTTTTTTTTTTTTTTTGCATGGGCAGGCTCCGGGAACCCAACATTGGTCTCCGTCATGGCAGGTAAGGATTCTGCCACTGAACCACCATAGCATCACCCCAATATCTGATTTTTCGTGTGTGCTAGGATTGTGCTCAATTGATGTAGAAAAATGAGCTTAATTGTCCCTCAATACACCCTTATGAGGAATGTACTACTATTGCATTTTACGTTGAGAAAACAGGCTGGGAGAGATTAAGTTATTTGCTCAGAATCACGCATCCTGCACGTGGCAGAACCAGGATTCATCCCTGGGGAGTCCAATGGCAGAGCCCATCTTGACCAGCAGGGCACTTTGCTGTGACTCTAGCTAACAGTTATGGTATCTCACCATGGTACAGGCATTTTTCTACCTTCTTTACATCTACTTTGAAATGTAATACATACAGCAATTTTATGATGTGATTATTTTTATTAATCCTTGTATTAAAGATTAGGAATTTGAGATTTAAGAAGTTAAAAAAACAGATGAGTTCTGATTCTCTAGAGAGATTTATTATTAGGTGCGTAGTAGGAGAGCAGATGGCTTAAGGCCCAAAATCTTTCTCTCTGAACTGCTGTAATTCTGGGAATTTTATTAGAGAAAAAAATGGGCAGCGTTTAGGATAATAAGCACAGTGGCTCCATGTGATATAATTAGAGGTGATCTAAGTATTGAGCGTGCATAGATTTATTATATGCTTAGTCATAGAATGTAGCTAAGAATATGGCAGATTGAATATGAGGATGGATTTTTAGTATTATAATGAGGTATAGGTGATTTATACGTTAAACTCTAAGCTACTGCATATGTCAGGCAGATCTATTTTGGTTAGATCCAGTGTCAGTTATCAAGATCACTTTGGACTTAGGTTGGGTTAGTTCTGGACTGACCCAAGACCCTTCATTAGTAAAACGTTAGGAGCTGTATTTAGTGATTACAAGATTGTGAAGTTGAACAGCTGAAAAAATGGGTACAGATGAAGGTTAGTCACAAGGTTTTTACACTCACAGGGCACAAAATAAAGGCTATGCAATCATTATCAGAGCGACTAGATTATGGTGGATAAAATGGGTACAAATGAAGGTTAATTACAAGGTCTTCACAATCACATGGGCAGAAGACTATACAATCATTATCAGAGATCAAGGCAGCTGGATTCCAGTTCAGAGATTTCAGGTATTTCCCTCTGTCTATTTTAATATGCTTAGAGAGTAAATGTATCTATATACTGATTTAATAAGCATAGTCATTTGTTAATTCCTAACTTCATGGTTACATGTATATGTATACACAGCATGCTTACGTATGTGTGTTTATGTGTCTGTGTGTATGTATATATCTATTATAAATGTGATATTGCCCACAATTTTTAAAAATTTTTTTTATTAATCAAAAAAAAGAAAAGAAATTAACACAACATTTAGAAATCATTCCATTCTACACATGCACTCAGTAATTCTTAGTATCATCACATAGATGTATGATCATCATTTCTTAGTACATTTGCATCGATTTAGGAAAAGAACTAGCAAAACAGCAGAAAAAGATATAGAATGTTAATATAAAGAAGAGAATTAAAATAATAATACTAATAAAAATATATATATATATAAAAAAGGAAAAAGAAAAAACAAAAACAAAAGATACAAGCAAACAAACAAACAAAAAACTATATTTCAGGTGCAGCTTCATTCAGTGTTCCAACCTAGTTACATTACACTTAGGTATTATTGTGCTGTCCATTTTTGAGTTTTTGTACCTAGTCCTGTTGCACAGTCTGTATCTCTTCAGCTCCAATTACCCATTATCTTACCCTGTTTCTAATTCCTGCTGGTCTCTGTTACCAATGATATATTCCAAGCTGATTCTCGAATGTCGGTTCACATCAGTGGGACCTTACAGTATTTGTCCTTTAGTTTTGGGCTAGACTCACTCAGCATAATATTCTCTAGGTCCATCCATGTTATTACATGCTTCATAAGTTTATCCTGTCTTAAAGCTGCATAATATTCCATCGTATGTATATACCACAGTTTGTTTAGCCACTCATCTGTTGATGGACATTTTGGCTGTTTCCATCTCTTTGCAATTGTAGATAATGCTGCTATAAACACTGGTGTGCAAATGTCCATCTG
The DNA here is from genome assembly GCF_023851605.1 of Tamandua tetradactyla. NCBI lineage: Eukaryota > Metazoa > Chordata > Mammalia > Pilosa > Myrmecophagidae > Tamandua > Tamandua tetradactyla. The sequence continues at coordinate 19,561,741 of NC_135338.1, forward strand.
TGTCTTTGCCCTTAAGTCCTTTGAGTAGATACCTAGCAGTGGTATTGCTGGGTCATAATCCATTCTGCCAGTCTATGTCTTTTGATTGGGAAATTCAGTCCATTAACTTTTAGTGTTATTACTTTTTGGATAATATTTTCCTCTACCATTTTGGCTTTTGTATTATATATATCATATCTGATTTTCCTTCTTTCTACACTTTACTCCATACCTCTCTCTTCTGTCTTTTCATATCTGACTCTAGTGCTCCCTTTAGTATTTCTTGCAGAGCTGGTCTCTTGGTCACAAATTCTCTCAGTGACTTTTTGTCTATAAATGTTTTAATTTCTCCTTCATTTTTGAAGGACAATTTTGCTGGATATAGAAGTCTTGGTTGGCAGTTTTTCTCTTTTAGTAATTTAAATATATCATCCCACTGTCTTCTAGCTTCCATGGTTTCTGCTGAGAAATCTACACATAGTCTTATTGGGTTTCCCTTGTATGTGACAGATTGTTTTTCTCTTGCTGCTTTCAAGATCCTCTCTTTCTCTTTGACCTCTGACATTCTAACTAGTAAGTGTCTTGGAGAACGCCTATTTGGGTCTATTCTCTTTGGGGTGCGCTGCACTTCTTGGATCTGTAAATTTAGGTCTTTCATAAGAGTTGGGAAATTTTCAGTGATAATTTCTTCCATTAGTTTTTCTCCTCCTTTTCCCTTCTCTTCTCCTTCTGGGACACCCACAACACGTATATTTGTGCGCTTCATATTGTCATTCAGTTCCCTGATCCCCTGCTCAAGTTTTTCCATTCTTTTCCCTATAGTTTCTGTTTCTTTTCGGAATTCAGATGTTCCATCCTCCAGTTCACTAATTGTAGCTTCTGTCTCTTTAGATCTACCATTGTAGGTATCCATTGTTTTTTCCATTTTTTCTTCTTTATCCTTCACTCCCATAAGTTCTGTGATTTGTTTTTTCAGATTTTCTATTTCTTCTTTTTGTTCAGCCTATGTCTTCTTCATGTCCTCCCTCAGTTTATTGATTTGGTTTTTGAAGAGTTTTTCCATTTCTGTTCGTATATTCAGCATTAGTTGTCTCAGCTCCTGTATCTCATTTGAACTATTAGTTTGTTCCTTTGACTGGGCCATATCTTCAATTTTCCAAGCGTCATCCATTATTTTCTGCTGGTGTCTGGGCATTTGATCAGATTTCCCTGGGTGTGGGACCCGGCTGGTTGAAAGGTTTTCCTGTGAAATCTCTGGGCTCTGTTTTTCTTTTCCTGCCCAGTAGGTGGCACTCGTGGTGCTCATCTGTCTGCGGGTCCCACCAGTAAAAGATGCTGTGGCTCCTTTAACTTGCCAATCCGACTCTCGCAGTCGGCCCGGGAAACCGCGCGTGGAGGGGGGGTAGCCGGCCGCCGCATCTTGGGGGAGTGCTGGTCCAAATTGCCCAGCTGGCCCGAGACGCCAAGCATGGTGGGAGGGCCCCGCTATCCAATGTTCCTCAGACCGGGGAGGCACGTGCGTGGAGGGGACCCCATTCGCCAGACACCCCAGCCGGGAAAACGTGTGCCCCTTGGGTATCTCACCGCAGCGGATTCTCCCTGCCCGTTCAGCCAATCCAGAATGGGGTACGCTGTCTTTTTGGTCTCTGTCGTGGCTCTGGGAGCTGTTTTGTATTGTTTCTGTTTCTTTAGTTGCTGTTCTGGAGGAGGAACTAAGACCTGTGCGTCTTACTAAGCCGCCATCTTCTCCGGAAGTCAACACCTGCAAATTAGGCAATTTTATTCTATTTAACCCCTCACAGATTGACAAGTTGTTGATTTTTCATTAAGTATGAAATTCTTTCATTTATTCATTAATTCAACAAAACTTAATCAAATACCTCCAATGCATCAGGCCCTGTCAAGCACTGGACAGAAATTTGTTTAACTAAGGAAATATATTTTTGTTGATGTATTAGTTAGGGTTCTCTAGAGAAACAGAATCAACAGGGAATGCTCACAAATATAAAATTTATATTAGTGTCTCACATGACTGCAGAAATGCAGAGTCCAAAATCCACAGGGCAGGCTGTGAAGCCAACGACTCTGATGGAGGTTCTGGACAAATTCCACAGGAGAGGCTCGCCAGCCAAAGCAGGAAGAGAGCCTGTCTCTTCTGAATCCTCCTTAAAAGGCTTCCAGTGATTAGATTAAGCATTACTCATTGCAGAAGACACTCCTGTTTGGCTGACTACAAATTGAATCAGCTGTGGATGCAGCTGCCATGATCATGATTTAATTCTATGAAATATTCTCACAACAACACAAGCCAGCACTTGCCCAACCAGACAAACAGGTACCACCACTTGGCAAAGTTGACACATGAACCTGAGCATGACAGTCCACCCCTAGTCAACTTGGCAGCTATATATGCCACCTTAAACCATACCAAATTTCTAAATAAAAACAATAAAACACATTTTTTCTTTCACCTAACAATACTCAACTGTCTTGCGTAGAACTGGAAACACGTTAAATCTCTCCAGAATAGAGTGCAAATCTTTGGGTAATATTCATTCTTAAACTTGATTTCTTACAACTTAAACAGTATAACATGAACAAAACAGCATTACAGTCCTTGTTTCCGTAACTAATCATGTGGTCAAAGTTCATATTTATCACTACCTTCTTATACTACCCATTCCATGTTCCCTTTACCCTCAGCAAGCACTTCAGCTGATCATGGTTCTTTGCCTGGTGGGGTGACCCAAACCTTCATTCCTGAAGTTTTGGTCCATTGGTAGTCCCACCTGGGTTGAGATGTTATGGTTTTCCATTGACTCATCACAGGGCATGGTAGTACTAAGAGATGCACTAGGGGATCTCCTGAATTCCAGAAAAACTCATCTTTACTTTGAATGTGTAGTTATAGTCCTATTTCCTGTTGACAGGATCAATCACCCCACATAGTACAGTAATTCCTTTCCTTGCTTGTTGACTCAGAGGCATGAGAAGCCCAAAGTGGCCAGATGGCTGTCTTAACTTCCAGTTCAATTGTATTGTGTCTCCTGGTAGAAGCATGCCTCCTTTTGGGACAAAGACCTGTAAACTACAGAGCTTAAGGTTGCAGGGACAGGGAGCAAAAACTTTTCTAGTGGATCACTAGAGGTGATAGTAAATGGTGACACTCCTATTTCCACCCTTTGATTCCTGGACCCGTGAGTCCTAGCTGGGGGAGAAATGGCATGGTATAGTAAATGCTGATTCAGAGCATACACAGCCTCCTGGAGAACATTGCCCCAGCTCTGCAAGGTTGTGCCAACCAGTTGGCACCATAATTGAGTCTTCAAAAGGCCATTCCACCATTTTAATAACCCACTGCCTCTGGATGATGGGGAACATGGTAAGACCAAGAATTCCCTGAGTATGTGCCCTTTGCTGTACTTCATTTGCTATGAACTGTTTTCCTCGATCAGAAGCAATGCTATGTGGAATGCCATGATGATGGATAAGGCATTCTGTACATCCATGGTTGATAGTTTTGGCAGAAGCATTGCATGCAGGGAATTCAAACCCATATCTGGAGTACGTGTCTACCCCATTTAGAACAAATCACTGCCCCTTTCATTATGGAAGTGGTCCAAAGTAATCAACCTGTCACCAGGGTAGCAGGCTGATCTGCTTGGGAAATGGTGCCATATCAGGGGCTGAGTGTGAGTGTTTGCTGCTCACAGATATAGCACTCAGCAATGACCATAGCCAGTGTGGCCTTAAAGAATGGAAGTCCATTTGCTGAGCCCATGCACAACATCCATGCCTACCACCATGCCCACTTTGTTCATCAGCCTATTGGGCAATGACAGGAGTGACTGAGAAGAGGGGATGACTTGTATCCACAGAATGGGTATGGGTCATCTTATCAATTTGATTATTAAAACCTTCCTCTGCTGAGGTCACCCTTTGGTGAGCATCCACATGGGCACACATATCTTCATGTTTTTGCCCACTCAGACACATCTCTCCACAGACCTCTTCCCCAGACCTCTTTTTCAGCAGTTTTCCAATCATGCTTCTTCCAAGTCCCTGACCATCCAGCCAAACCAGTAGCAGTAGCCCATGAATCAGTATACAGATGTGCCTGTGGCCAGTTCTCCTTCCAAGCAAAATGAACAACTAGGTGCACTGCTTGAAATTCTCCCCACTGAGAGGTTTTCCTCTCTCCACTGTCTTTTAAGGATATCCCAGAAAGGGGTTGTAGTGCTACAGCTGTCCACTTCCAGGTGGTACCTGCATATCCTGCAGAAACATCTGTAAACCACACCTGAGTTTTCTCTTTCTCAGTTGACTGACTGTAAGGAAGTCCTCAAGAAGCCATAGCTCTGGTCTGGGAAAGAGACCATAACTCTAATCTGGGAAAGAGAAGGTAATGTGATGGGAGATCACTTCTTTGTGTAACCTACTTGTGCCTTCAGGACCTGCTTGAGCCCTGTCTCTTATATACCATTTCCATTTTATGATGGAATGCTGCTGTGCACACTCAGCTTTATAGCTTGGTGGGTCAGACAACATCCAGCTCATGATAAGCAACTCATGTCTCATGGTAACTTTGTGGCCCAGGTTGAAGTGTTTCTACTAAGGCCCAGTAGCTGGTCAAAAGCTGTTTTTCAAAAGTAACATAGTTATCTACAATGGATGATAAGGCTTTACTCCAAAATCCTAAGGATTGCATTATGATTCTCCTATAGAGACCTGCCAAAAGTTCCAGACAGCAACGCTTTTTGCCACTGACACTTCCAGCACCATTGTATCTGCTGGATCATATGGCCCAATTGTCAGACCAGCATACACAGCAGTCTGGACCTGTCGCAGAGCCTCTTCTTGTTCAGATCCCCATTCAAAACTAGCAGCTTTTCTGGTTTTCAGAAAATGGGCTGGAGTAGCACACCCAAATGAGGTATATTTTGATTCCAAAATCCAAAGAGGCCAACTAGGCATTTTGCCTCTTTTTTTGGTCTTAGGCAGGGCTAGACGCAGCAGCTTATCCTTCACCTTAGAAGGGATATCTTGATGTGTCCCAAACTACTGGCCACCCAGAAATTTCACTGAGGTGGAGAGCCCCTATATTTTTCTTGGATTTTTCTCCTATCTTTGGACATGCAAAATGTCTTACCAGTGTCTAAAATACTTGCTACGTCTTGCTCACTAGGTCCAAACAACATGCTATCATCAATATAGTGTGATGTCTTGTGGGAGGGAGAAATGATCAAGTTCTGTGCGGACCATGACATCAGGCGGGTAAATTGATATAATCCTGAGGTAGGCAGGGAAGTTATACTGCTGGGTTTGCCAGCTGAATGCAAACTGTGACTCTTACTGATCACAAATCTAGTGGTCCTTACTGACAACTATTGAGGAAAAAAGCAGTTTCCAGATCAATAGCACCAGGTACCAGGAGATGTGCTGATTTGCTCAAACAATAATAGCACACCTGGAAAAGCAGCTGCAATTGGAGTCACCACCTAGTTAAGTTTACAATACTCCACTGTCATCCTCCAAGAACCATATGTTTTCTGCACAGTTCAAATAGGAGGGTTAAATGGGGCTGTGGTGGGAATCACCACCCCTGCATCCTTCAAGTCCTTAACAGTGGCACTAATCTCAGCATTCCCTCCAGGAATCCAATATTGCTTCTGATTTACTATTTTGCTAGGTAGGGGCAGTTCTACTGGCTTCCACTTGGCCTTTTCTACCATAATAGCCCCCACTCCATAAGTCAGAGGACCAATGTGGAGATTCCTTCTATTTCTGAGTATGTCAGTTACAATTAAGCATTCTGGGACTGGGGAAATGACCACAGAATGAGTCCAGGGACCAGTGGGCCCACTGTGAAATGGAATTAAGCTAGAATTCCATTGATCACCTGATTCCATCAGCCCCTACTCTGTAAGACCAGAGTCCATTTTAGGTCTCCTGGAGTTAGTGTCACTTCTGAGCCAGTGTCTAATAATTCCTGAAATATCTGATCATTTTCTTTTCCCCAATGCACAGTCACCCTGGTGAAAGGCTGTAGGTCTCCGTGGGGAAGGCTGGGAGGAAGACTAACAGTGTAAATTTTAGGCAGTCTGACAGGATCCTTCCCCAAGGGTACCTGGTCCTCCCCTCATTCAAGGGGCTCTGGGTCTGTAAATTAGCTCAAGTCTGGGAATTACGGGGGCGTGACTCTCTGCTTTTGTAATTCATGTTAGGCTTCCATTCACCTGACCTAGAATTCTTCTGCTTATACAGTTAAAATAAGAATTCAGTAGACTGCCCATCTATTTTACTTCTAGGTACCCCACAATCTACCAGCCAATGCCACAAGTCTCTGTGAGTCAGATTATTTTGACTACTGCTTTGAGTCTGCTGTCCATTTTGGAGGCAACATCTAACTTTTCTATGGTGATTAATTGTCACCACTTGGCTTGTGCTGACTCAGGATCCAATCATCCCCGTTGTGTTTAAGGATTCCAGCTCACTGACAGCAGTTCCCATGGTAATATCTGACCTACGGACAAAGGTGACTATAGAGCTCTTCAGGGATGATGGAACTAGTCTCACAAATTTACTTCTCAAAATTCTGGTGAAAGATGTTACCTCTGGACATTCCTGGGGTGTGTGAGCTGGTCTTTCATGATAAATTCACTCTAACTTTCCCATCTCTCTAAGCCTCTGAATCCCCTCATCTACATTATAACAGGGCAGTACTGGCATTTTGACCTCGGGTAATGTTGGCCACCTTTTGATCCATGTTTCAGCCAACCATCCAAACCAACTGTTAATGCCCTTTCTAACTCCTTGAGCTACGATACTGAATACAGAATCTCTGCTTAGTGGGCTCACATCAATAAATTCAACTTGCTCCAACTTTATGGTCCTTCTACCATTATTCCACACCCTTAATACCCATCCCCACACATACTCCACTGACTTCTGTCTATATAGATTGGGAAACTTATGCAGTTCTTTGGAGTAGAGTATACCTTCTCATGAGTCACACCTTGTAGCTCACTTTTGGGGCCTATTGGGACTTTAGATTAGGTACAAGTTTTGAAGAAAAGAGGGGTGGTGGGTGTGGGTCATGAAAACCCCAAGGCATCCCGTTGCAGTTTCATCTGGTGTAACAGGATTAATCACTCTAGAAGGAGAAGTGAGGGCTGTTTCCCCAGGCGAGGTGGTTATAGGTTTATAGGTTATAGATTTATAGGGTTAATCTCTTTATAGGTAGAATTTGGACAGCAGACTCCTCAGAGCAGACTGGTGGCCAGGAAGCCATTTCCTTAAGGCAGGCTAGAGGTCCTCAGCATAGACCATTACAGGATTATCTAGCAAAAGCTCAGCAGATTCCACGGTTTCCATGACCCCATTGCCATCATTATCAAAACATATGTCCCCAGTCCAAGATTCGGGATCCCATTCTTTTCCAATGAAAGCCCTTAGCCTTAACAGCAGATACCCTGCAAAGCTGAGATTTCAGTTTATGTTGTAAATCTGCTACTTGCACAGGGATGCTCTGTGTGTGCTTTTCAGAGCTCTTAAGTCTGCAACCACAGGAAAGAACATTTTCTTTCAGGGCACGCATGGAAACTTCTACGTCTTTCAGACCATGCTTAGGTTGCAAATTTGAAGCTTTCAGCTCATCCCTTTCCCTCATAGTTGTATCCAGTGTATCTAACAAGCAACCACCATCATCCTAATTCCTAATTCCACAAAATTCCATTAAGGTGTCAAAAACACTCACACCCAAAGCCTTGCCTCATGGAAGTGTACAATTAGCAGAATCTAGTGGTGATACTCTGTGTCTCTATTGCCAACTCACCCTGTGGTCTGTCACTGCTGTCTTGATTATTGGAAACAGTCATTAGTGCTTTTGTGTCTAGTCAGAGTAGAAAGCCATTTGTAAAAATCCAATTTTAAGATTCTGTTTCTCAAGAGCTACTCCTAGTACCAAGTTGTATCTAGAGAAACAGAACAAACAGGAGCTATCTATAAATATGAGATTTATTAAGGTGTCTCATACTACAGTGGGAATAGAAAAGTCCCAAATCCATAGGCAGGCTGTGAAGCTTCCCACTCTGAAGAAGGGCATGGACGAACTCCACAGGAGAGCATTGGGGCTGAAGAAGCATTGAAAATTCTCTCTTCTCCTTTAAAAAAAATATTCAACTGACTGGATTAAACCCAGCTGATTGGATGACCTAATTTGTGGGAAATGTGTCCTTAGTTGATCCTAGATGAAATTAGCCCCAGCTGCAAAAGCTAACTGATGATTTAATAAAACAGCCTTCTAGTTTATCAACCAGCCATGAAATATCTTTCCAGCCATGGTTAGGCCAGTGCTTGCCTGACTAGACAGCTGGGCATCATTACCTAGCCAAGGTGATAACAAAACCTAACCATCACTGGTACTTTCAATTTTAATTTTTTCAAAATTCTGTTGGCATTTTTTCTTGATTTATATGTATTATTTTTATCATAAAAAATAGAAAGAAAAGTTATTTCAAGTAAGCATTCTTTAAAATGTCCCCAGTTTAAAATGAGAGTCAAAAATTATGCAATTGAAATTCTGGGATGTGTTTTCATAAATTTGTAAACAATACTTTAAATAAATATATCTTTTGTTTACTTTTATTCCACAGTAGTTTTCACTTGGTAATATTTTCACAGAAAATATATCCAGAAACGTGTATGTTTAAACCCAGCCTTGGCTTGAGAGTCAATATATATTTAGATGAAAATTTTTCTATAGTATTACAGGCAAATAAATCACTCAAGGAATCATGGAAAAGGATACTGTTATAGCTGGGAGAGTTGTAGAGAAAACATCTTTCTTTCCAATTTATCCATTAGGAAGTTGAGGACAGCTAAGCAATGTTATTTCACTGGGATCATATTCTTAAGTACACCTAGAATCCCAAGGAAGGTTCTGTGGGGTTGTGAAGTTTGGGATGGAAGGGGGTAATTATGGAGAAAAGAAGTGTGATCGAAGAATCTTGATTCTGAATTCTGTATTCCCAAGTTTTCTCTCAGTGGGACCGACTCTATCACTGTAACACACACACACACACACACACACACACACACGCACACACACAAATACTCTCAAGTGAGCATTAACTGGACAGAATTTTTTTTTTTTTGCTAACTCAGGACAGAGGCATGAATCTGAAAGCTAGATTACCTAAATTATTCACAGAGCTTATATGCAAAAATGAAATGTTACCAATGCAATTTGATGATATAGAAGGTATATCCTTTGTCCTTTTATAAGCTATTCTGTCATTAAGAATATTGGGTATTTAGAAAATGAAGATGCCTAAAATCTGTTTGGACCAGCTCAATCATGTAACAAATGTGTATCTGTTTACCTTATTGAAGTTGCTTTGTGATGATTTGTTTTTAGAAATACACAAGTTCAGTCTAAGCCAAAGAAAATCTTGATTCTGAATTCTAGATTTCCAATATTTCTCTTAGTGGAACCAACTCTATCCCTTAACACACACACATATGCTCCACGTGAGAGCTGATATTGGAGGATGGGAGATGACAAGGGTAAGTAGAACAATGAAGGGAAAATATGTCTTATGATGCCTGTTTTAATTTGCTAATGCTGACAGAATGCAATATACGAGAAAGGTAAAGGCTTTTATAAAGTAGATTCATTAAATTTCAAGTTTATTTATAAAAATGTCCAAACTAAGGCATCCAGAGAGAGATACCATGACTCTGAGAAAAGGCTGAATAGCATGTGGGATTTCTCTGTCATCTGGGAAGGCATGTGGCTGGCATCTGGCTCCTGCTTCATTACTTTGTGCTTCTGATTTTGGTGGCTTCCTCTCTAAGCATCTGTGGGCCCTCACTTAGCTTTTCCAAGGCAAAGCTCTGGGTTCTTGTTTGCTTAGCATCTCATGAGAGGGCACATGGCAATGTCTGCTGGGATCCTCTCTCAGCTTTGGGTTTCAAACAGCTCTTGCAGGTCCTATGGGTCCTTCTGATGTTTGCCTCTGCATCTCCAAATGTTTTCAGCTGTGTTGGTCCTCTGCTCTCTGGGTGCTCTCCTAGAGACTCCGGTAGACTAATTAGGATCCCTTCAATGGGCTGAGTTACATCTCCATCTAACTGAAAGTTCACACCCACATTGGGTGTGTCACATCTCAATGTAAACAACCTAATCAAGAGGTCCTACCCTAAAATATTGGAGATGGCTGCCCCCGCAAGATTAGATTATGATTAAAAGAGCATGGCTTTTTGGAGGTACACAATAGTTTCAAAACAGCATACTGCCCAAATAATTTAATTTGGCATCTAATCATAGGTTCATAGTTCCTATATCCTCAAATTTTTTATTTGATTTAGCCAGTCTTGCAAAATGATGTGTTTGGAACCGATAACTACATATTAAGGTTAATTTTTATCATAAAGAAAAGAAAGAATTTTTTTAATCCAGAGATTCACTGTTTTAAATCTATACTATTCAAGTAATTTGATTCTAACTTCAATAAGATATTCTAGTTATACAAACTATTTTAATAAATTAAACATCCTTGACAGTATAAACTTTACAGAAATAAAAATTTCCTGTAGTTGTTCATGATGGTGTATTTCCTGTGCCTTCACAGATGTTATTTCTTTTATGCTTCATGATGTCATATTTCTTGAATATATTACAAAAGTGCATAACAAAGACATTGAAAATGAAAACAAAATATAATAAATATTGACTGATGCTAGAGTACTCATGATAGGCATTACTAACTTTGAACAGACAATAATTCACAGAAATCCAAATTTGGGGACGCATCAAAAGGAGTGCTTAGAGGGAATTTATAGCAGTAAATGCAAATGCACAGATTAGAAATAAATTAAACTACCATACGTAAATATCTAGGAAACTAGATACAGAAGAGAATATTAATCAAAAACAAAGAGAAGAAAGGAAGTAATATAAATTGAAGCAGAAATTAATGAAATCAGGGAAGCAGTAGAGAAAACCAATGAAGTCAAAAGCTGATTTTTAAAAAGATCAATAAAATTTAATAAATTTATCACCATGATTACCAAAAGAAGAGAGACATCACAAATTGCTCAAGCCAAAAACTAAGACAGTTCATCACAACTGATACCATGGAAATTAAATGTATGAAAAGGAGATACTATTAACAACTCTATGTCCACAAATTTGACAACTTAGGTGAAATAAATCAATTCCTTGAAAGGCCCCAACTATCAAGCTTCACACAAGAGAACAAAATTAAAGAAATGGAATCAATAATTAAAAATGCACCAAAAAGAGAAAGAAAGCACCATAATCACCTCCAGATTATAGAAACTGAAGGAGCATTTTTGAACTCATTCTGTGAGGCCTGCATTGCCTTAATGCCAAAATCAGATAAAGATATTATAAGAAAATAATATTACAGACCAATATCTTCTATAAACATAGATTTAAACATTCCTCAACAAAATATTAGCAATTTGAATACAATGTTTTAAAAGATGATAAACCAGGATCAAGTGACTTGATTTATTCCATGTATGCAGTGCTGATTGAAGATTTGAAAAATCAATGCAATTGACCATATCAACAGATTAATGGGAGAAAAAAAAACATTTAACCATATCAATTGATACAGAAAAAGCATTTGATATAGTCCAAACACCATTAATGAATGAGACTCTCAGAAAACTAGGAATTGAGGGGACCATCATCAACTCCATAGCACATATCTTAAAAAAATCCTACAGCTAACATCATACTTAATGACGACATAGGACCCTTTTCTCTTAGATAAACAACAGATCAAAGATGGTTGATATACTTTGATATATATCTCCTCATTCCTATTCAACATTATACTGAAAGTTCTAGCTAGTGCAGTAAGACAAGAAAAGGGAAAGAAATCATACAGTAGAAAGGAAGGAATAATATTGTCTTTATTTGAAGATGGCATAAATGTCACCAAAAAAAAACTCCTAGAAAAAAATCAGTGTTTATAGGAAGGTCAGTCTACTGTACAAAAGGCAATGTATTGGGTGCATGGGGGGTTCAGCGATAGAATGCTCACCTTCCATGCATGAGGCCTGGGTTCAATTCCAGGGCCATGCACTGCCCCTCCCAAAAAAAGCCAAAGTACCAAAGACAATTGCTTACCAATATATCAGCAATGAATAATTGGGATTTGAAATAAAATATGCCATCTACAAAAATGCCCCCCCAATAAATGTTTAAACCTAAAATTATGAAGTTATAACCCATACCAAACTCTGAAATCTGTTCTACAACTAACTGTGGTGCTGTGCTTTGAAATTTATTGCTTTTTTTGTATGTATGCTATTTTTCATAAAAAAGAAAAAAAGTTGACTTTGCCCATGACAAACTCTGGGATCAGCCCTATAACTACTTGTCAAAGAGGGCTTTGAAAACTATTGCTTTTTTCTTTCTTTGCTTTGTATATATGTTATATTATACAATGAAAAAGTTAAAAAAAAAAGTGAACGAAATCTCAAAAGGGTAAACCATTAAACCATTCTCCCTGTCTTAACCATGGCTTCAACTCTCATTGACCTCTCCCTCAAACTCCTGACAGTATTATGGTCTACTCTATGATGTAATAAAGTAAAACATTTAAAGACCTGTCACCTTCGAGTAACCATTCTCTCTGTTTGACTTAATGATTTATTGAATGAAATACAAGATACTCTTTGGAAATGATGGTGTTGCTGAAATCCATATGAATAAAAGGTGGTCATGGCATCATTAACATTTCTCAGGGACGGCACCCCTCCTGGCCCGCGCGCTCCCTAACTCTCGCTCTCTGGTCTCCCTGCCTGTCCCCTCCAACGCTCTCCAGCACCTTCTCATTCTCTGGGCCCCTCAGTCTCTCTGTCGCGGTCCCCACCCACCCCAATCCCTGCCCAGGCGGCTCTGGCCAGCGGCCCCTGTAGGCCGCCTGGGCGCCCCAGAGACCCTCGCCTCCTGGCTCGGCTCTCAGGGACTTTTCGGAGCTGCTGGTCTGTTCTGCTCCCGGGGTGAGATCTTGTCGCTGTCACCTTCACAGCCTCCTAATGCCAGACTGTCCAACTCAGACCTGCCCTGCATAGCGACAGGGCCAGTGCCTGGGGCAAGGCGAGGGGCATGGGCTACGACAGGGGCAGGGGCAGGGACTTGGCCAGGTACTGGGACAGGACAAGGGGCACGGCCAGGAGCCGGGGCAGGGGCAGGGCCAGGGCCAAGGTCAAGGGCAGGGGCAAGGGGCAGAGGCAGGGCAGGGTTGGGACACAGTCATCACCAGGTGCAGCGGGCAGGGCCAGAGCCAGGGTTGGGACAGGGGCAGGTGCAGGGGCTGCGATAGGGGCAGGGGCATGGCTACGCCAGGGGCAGAGCTAGGGCCAGGTCCTGGGACAGGCAGGGGCAGGGCCGAGGACTGGGGCACAGCCAGGGGCAGGGGCAGTTGCAGGGCCAGGGACAGGGCCATGGCCAGGTCTGGGGTAGGGGCTGGGGCAGGGCGAGGGCCAGGGTCTGAGACGGGCCCAGGGGCATGGCCAGGGCCAGGGGCAGGCACAGGGGCAGGGGCTGGGGTAGGGCCAGTGGAAGGGGCAGGGCAGGGTAGGGACACGAGCAGGTGCCGTGGCAGGGGCAAGGCCAGGGCCAGGGGCAGTGGCAGGGCAGGGCCAGGGGCAGTGGCAGGGGCTTGGCTGGGCCAGGGTCAGAAGCAGGGCCAGGGGCTGGGGCTGAGGCAGGTGCATGGGCATGGCAGGGGCATGGCCAGGGGCAGCAGAAGGGCCTAGGGCTGGGGCAGGGGCAAGGCTAGGGTCAGGGCCAGGGACCTGGGCAGCGGCAGGGCACAGGGCAGGGCCAGGGGCTTGTGCAGGGGCAGGGCCAGGGCCAGGGTCTGGGGCAGGACCAGGGACACGGCAGGGGCAGGGCAGTGTCAGGGGCAGTGATTGAGGCAGGGCCAGGGCCAGGGGCTAAGGTAGGAACTGGGGCAGGGCCAGGGCCAGGAGCTAGGGCAGGCCCAGTGGCAGGGCCAGGGTCTGGGTTAGGGCCGGGGGCAAGGGCAGAGCAAGAGAAGTTGCATTGCCAGGGGCAGGGGCATAGCCATTGGCAGGAACATGGGCTGTGGCAGTGGCAGGGGCTGGGGTTGGGGCAGGGGCAGGGGCATGACAGGGCCAGGGGCAGAGTTAGGGCTAGGGCCAGGCCAGGGCCAGGAGCAGGTGCAGGGCCGAGGGCTGGGGCAGGGGCAGGGGCAGGGACAGTGGCTGGTGCAGGGCCAGGGCCAGGGCCAGGGGCAGGGGCAGGGCCGAGGGCTGGGGCAGGGCCACGGGCTGGGGCAGGAGCAGTGGCAGGGCCAGGGCCAGGGGCTAGGGGTAGCCCAGGGGCAGGGCTTGTGGCAGGGGCAGGGGGTGGGGCTTGGGTAGGGCCAGGGGCAGGGGCAGGGCAGGATAGGGACAGGGGCAGGGCCAGGAGCAAGGTCATGGGCAGGGCCAGGGCCAAGAGCTGTGGCAAGCTCAGGGGCAGAGCCAGGGCCAGGGCCAGGGCCAGGCCCAGGGGCTGAGGCAGGGGCAGGGCAGGAGCTGGGGCAGTGCCAGGGGCCGGGGCACAGGCATAGCAGGAACAGGGCAGGTGCATGGTCAGGGGCAGGGTAGGGACAGGGCAGGGCTGAGAGCTGTGACAGGGGCAGGGACAGTGCCAGGGGCTTCGGTAGGGACAGGGTCAGGACCAGGGGCTGGGGAAAGGACAGGGGTAGGGCCAGGTGCTGGTTTAGGGCCAGGGATCGGGCCAGGGAGTTGGGCAGGTTCCGGAGCTGGGCCAGGGGCAGGGGCAGGGGCAGGGGCAGGGCCTGTGGCAGGGGCAGGGAAGGGGCAGTGGAAGAGCAGGGGATGGGACTGGCAGGGGCACCAGAGAGCAGGGTTAGGGAGCGCGCGGGCGGGGAGGTTGTGCCCCAGGGAGGGATGCGCCATCCTGAGAAAGTGCTGCTCCCCCACCCCCCCCCACCCCCCACCCCCCCCCCCCCCCCCCCCCCCCCGAACCTGAGCTCGGCAGTAACAGCAGCAGGAGGTTTCCACGCGGCTGGAGGGAGCCGAGGCCGCGCAGCCAAGCCCGGCGCGCCCCACCCGGGTGCGGGCCTAGGAGCGGCCAGGAGCGCGCCGGCTGGGACAGGCCGGTGAAGGCGCGCGGGGCCGGCCAGACAGAGGCGGGATCGCAGCGAACGCGGGGGGGGCGCTCGAAGGCGCCGCGGGCCTCGGGCGGGTCCCAGGACCCTCCCCCGCGGGAGGACGCGGGTCTCGCGCTGCACATCGGTGCGCGGCCATGCGGAGGAAGCCGTGTCGCTGCCAGGGCACACGGGAGACGCAGCCTCGGACGGGGACGGGCGCGCGCGGGCAGAGCGGCGGCCCCGGCTGCCCCCGGCTGCGCCGACTTCACCCCGCATCGCTCCCGGGCGCAACCCGGCGGCGCGCCCCCTTACTGCACCCAGGGCGCGCGCCCGGAGTCGGCGGCTGCACGGGGCTCGCTGCGCCCGCTCGGCCACCGCTCGCTTCCGGAGGCGCTCGCACCTGTGTCAGAGCCGCCCGCGGCGGCCCGCGCGGCCCGAGGACAACTTCCGCGCTGTCTGTCGGTCCCCGCGCGCCGAGGCCCGAAGTTGGAGCGCCGGCGCCGGCACGGGCAGCAGCGTGGTTTAAAAGTGGCTGCGGGCGCCGCTGCTCGCGCAGTACCCGCAGTCCTTCCTGGACAACTGCTAAGACGACCTGGAGGTGTGCCGGCAGATCGGGGACCCCGACCTGGACGCCATCGGGGTGCTGGCGCCCGTGCACCGCCGCCGCTTCCTGGAGGACGTGGGCCACCTGCGGGAGCAGGATGAGGCCACCGCCGACCTCTGCTTCACGCTCAAGCCGCCGCCTCCCGCCGACCCCGGGTTCCCCGAAGCCTTCCGAAGTCTCGGCCGCCGGAGCCAGCCCCGCAGGGCCCACCGCACCCGGGAGAGGATGAGCCACCCCCGGCTGAAGCAGAAGATCCTGATCCAGGACAAGATGATGCGCGATGGTGTGCGCCGGGGCAAGGCCCCGCACCCACGTCAGGTGAGCAGGGGGCGGGCGTCGGGCCTGCGGCTTCTCTACATTTTTCTCTTGCGGCTGCTCATTCCTTCCTTGCAGGGTCACAGGTGCGGGTGAGGCGGACTCTGCACCCTTCGCCCTCAGCTGGGGCCGGGTCTCCGCGCAGCCCCTGGCGGAACCGAGTCCTGGGCTCCTGCGGTGCTCTGGGGGCCGTGGGATCTGAAGGGCAGGAGAAGACTGGGTAATAGCTACCTTGTCTTGGGCCTTCCTTTTCTTCTTGTCTTTCTTTGCATTTTGAGTGACTCCAAAGAGACACTGGCTGTAGTATGTCTTTGTGCTCGGTGCGCAAGGAAAGTGACCTCCCTTCTGCCCGGGACTCCCCCACAGCGGCTCAATGTAAAGTTGCCAGGGTTGGGGCTAGACATGGGGTTTTGATGGGACGGGCGTTAATAAGGTGCAGGCAAGCTCCCTTGAGATGAGTTTTTTCCCCCGAAGGGTACAGAATGCAGGCAGGCACTATGGCCTGGGGTTCCCAGGGCGTCCCACACTTGGGAGGGGAAGGCTGTGCTCAAGGAGAGGAGCTTTTTAAGACTGAGGGAGGAGGGCGCCAGGAAGGGCCTGGAAGCTCCATGGCTGCTGGGCATGGCAGGCCCAAGGATGGGGCTTGGGTGTCAAAGTAACTAACATAAAGACCCAGTTCCAAGCGGCGCGCAGTCCACCCAGAGTTTGCCTGGCGTGGGTCCCCATGGCTGCTCCACAGGCTCACCAGAGCCCTTCCCTGGCCACACTGGAAAGTGCACAGGCTCGCAGGAAGACACCTGCCTGGGAAGCCCAGGAGGAACATGCAGAGGTGCTGGGGCCGCAGCCGTGCAGAGCAGCCGGTGGAGCAGCCATGGGGACCCACGCCAGGCAGACTCTGGGCGGAGGCCGCACCACTGAGAACGGGGACTTTTTGGTAGTTGCTTTGACACCCAAGCCCCACCCTTGGGCATACCATGCCCAGCAGCCACGGAGCTTCCCTGCACGCTCCTCCATCAGTCCTGAAAAGCTCCTCTCCTTGCACACAGCCTTCCCCTCCCAAATGCAGGGATGCCCTGGGACCATCAGGCCATAGCGCCTGCCTGCGTGCTGTACCCTTCCATGGAAAAAACTCATCCCAAGGGAGCGTGCATGTGCCTCATTAATGCCCTCCATCCAACACCTGTGCCCCCGCCCCACCCCTGGCAACTTTACAGATGCCCCACTGTGGGGGAGACCCCAGTGGCAGGGCGGTCACTTTCCCTGCGCACCTAGTACAATGGCACACGACAGCCAGTCCCTCTTTGGGAGTCACTCAAAATGCAAAGAAAGACAAGGAAGGAGAAAAGGAAGGCCCAAGACAAGGTAGCTATTACCCAGTCTTCTCCTGCCCTTCAGATCCCATGGCCCCCAGAGCACCGCAAGAGCCCAGGACTCGGTTCTGCCAAGGGCACGCCGGGGGCTGCGCGGAGACCCGGCCCCGGCAGAGGGCGAAGGGTGCAGAGTCCGCCTCACCGGCACCTGTGACCCTGCAAGGAAGGAATCAGCAGCCGCGAGAGAAAAATCAGAGAAGCCGTAGGCCGGATGCCAGAACCCGCGTGTGCCTGCTCACCTGGCGGGGGTGCGGGGCCTTGCCCCAGCGCACACCATCGCGCACCAGCTTGTCCCGGATCAGGATCTTCAGGTTTAGCCCGGGGGTCCCTGCGGGGCTGGCTCCTGCGGCCAAGGGCTTGGAAGGCTACTTGGGACCTGGGGTCGGTCGGAGGCGGCGGCTCGAGAGTAAAGTAGAGGCCGGGGGTGGCCGTGTCCTGTTCGCGCAGGCGACCCACGGCCTCCAGGAGGCGTCGGTGGTGCGCGGGCGCCAGCACCCTGATGGCGTCCAGGTCGGGGTCCCCGATCTGCCGGCACATCTCCAGGTCGTCGTAGCCGGTGTCCAGGAAGTACTGTGCATACTGCTCGAGCCGCAGCACCCGCAGCCACTCCTACACCTCGCTGCTGCCCGTGCCGGCGCCGGTGCTCCAACTTCGGGTCTTGGCACACGCGGGGGCCAGGGTGCCCAATGGGCAGGGGCAGGGGCAGGGCCAGGTGCTGGTTTATGGCCAGGGATCGGGCCAGGGACTTTGGCAGATTCAGGAGCTGGGCCAGGGGCAGGGGCAGGGCCAGGGCCAAAGTCTGTGGCAGGGGCAGGGCAGGGCCAGGGGCAAGGCCAGGGGCAGGGACAGCGGCAGGGGCCTGGTCATGGGCAGGACAAGGCGTAGGGGCAGGGCCGAGGTCTGCGGCAGCGTCACGGACAGGGCCAGGGAGTGGGATGGGGCAGGGCCAGGTGCTAGGGCAAGGGCAGGGGCATGGCCAGGGGCAGGGGCAGTGATGAGGGTTGTGGCATGTGCAGGCGCACGGCCAGGAGATGGAGCAGGGGCAGTGGCAGGGCAGAGCCAGGGACAGGAGCTGGGGCAGAAGCATAGGCAGGGGCTTGGCTGGGCCAGGGTCAGAAGCAGGACAAGGGGCTGGAGCTGGGGTAGTTCCATGGGCATGGCGGGACAGGGCCAGGGGCAGGGCACCGGGCAGAGGCAGTGCCAGGGACATGGCAAGGGTCAAGGACTGGGGCAGGGCCATGGGCTGGGGTAGGGGCAGTGGCAGGACCAGGGCCAGGAGCTGGGGCGGGCCCAGGGTCAGGGCCCGTGGCAGGGGCAGGGGAAGGGGCCCGGGCTGGGGTAGGGTCAGGGCAGGATAGGGACTGAGGCAGGCCCTGGAACAAGGTAATGGGGAGGGTCAGGGCCAGGAGCTGTAGGAAGCCCAGGGGCAGAGCCAGGGCCAGGGCCTGGGGCAGGGACAGAGCAGGGGAAGGGGCTGGGCCAGGGAAGGGGAAAGGCCAGGGGCAGGGGCAGGGGCAGGGGCAGGGCCTAGGACAGGGGCAAGGGAAGGGCCAGGGGCTGGGGCAAGGGAAAGGGCAGGGGCATGGGCTGGGGCATGGACAGGGACTTGGCCAGGGGCTAGGGCAGGTCCAGGGGCTGGGTCATGGTCAGGTGCAGGGGCAGGGCAGGAGCAAGGGCAGGGCCTGGGGCTGGGGGAGGCGCAAGGTCAGGGGTAGGGTGGGGCAAGGGATGGGCCAGTGCCCGGACCATGGCCAGGTCTGGGTTAGTGACTAGTGCAGGGCGAGGGCCAGGGCCTGAGACAGGCCCAAGGGCAGGGCCAGGGCCAGGGGCAGGGGCAGGGGAAAGGGTATGGCAGGGTAGGGGCAGGGGCTTAGCAGGGCCAGGGCCAGGGGCTGGGGTAGGGACAGGGCCAGGGGCAAGGCTGGAGGCAGGGACAAGGGCAGGAGGAGCAATAGCAAGCCCAGGGGCAGGGCAGGGGTGGAGGCAGGGCAGGGTCAGGACAGGGTCATCACCAGGCACAGGGGCAGGGGCAGGGCCAAGGGCAGGGGCAGGGGCTGGGGCAGTGCCAGGGTCAGAGGCAAGGGTAGGGGCAGGACCAGGCGCTTGGCAGGTACCAGGCAGGAGAAAAGGCAAGCCCAGGGGCAGGGGCAGGGCCAGGGGCTGGGGCAGGGGCAGGGGCAGAGGCAGGGGCAGGACCAGGGGCTTCGCAGGGTCGGGACAGGGTCATGACCAGGTACAGTGGCAGGGCCAGGGCCAGGACCTGGGTCAGGGGCAGGGGCAGGGCCAGGGGCTGGAGCAGGGCATTGTCAGGGGCACAGCCTGGGGCAGGGGCAGGAGCCTGAGCAGGGCAGAGGGAGGGCCAGGGGCAAGGCCAGGGGCAGGGACAGCGGCAGGGGCCTGGTCATGGGCAGGACAAGGGGTAGGGGCAGGGCCGAGGTCTGCGGCAGAGGCACAGACAGGGCCAGGGACTGGGATAGGGAAAGGGCCAGGGTTAGGACAGGCAGGGTCAGGGACAGGGTAGGGGTATGGTAGGGCCAGTGGCAGCCGCAGGGCCAGGTGTTGGGGCAGGGACAGGGGCATGGCAGGGGCAGGGTCATGGCTGGGGCAGGACCAGGGACAGGGACGAGGCAGCGGCAGGTCAAGGGCCAGGGGCTGGGGCAGGGGCAGTGGCAGGGCCAGGGGCTAGGGCAAGGGCAGGGGCATGGCCAGGGGCAGGGGCAGTGATGAGGACTGGGGCATGTGCAGGGGCACAGCCAGGAGATGGAGCATGGGCAATGGTAGGGCAGGGCCAGAACCAGAACCAGGGCCAGAAGCAGGGGCTGGGGCAGAAGCATAGGCAGGGGCAGGGCAGGGGCAGTGGCACGGGCTTGGCTGGGCCAGGGTCAGAAGCAGGACAAGGGGCTGGAGCTGGGGTAGCTCCACAGGCATGGCGGGCCAAGGGCAGAGGCAGTGCCAGAGGCATGGCCAGGGGCAGGGGAAGGGCCTAGGGCTGGGACAGGGGCAGGGCTAGGATCAGGGCCAGGGGCCTGGACAGGGGCAGGGCATAGGGCAGGGCTAGGGACTGGTACAGGGGCCAAGGCAGGGCCAGGGGTTGGTGCAGGGTAGGGGCAGGGGCAGTGCCAGGGGCAGGCCCAGGGTCTGGGGCAGGGCCAGGGGCATGGCCGGGGCAGGGCATGGTGAGGGGCAGTGATTGAGGCAGGGCCAGGGCTAGGGGCTGAGGTAGGAACTGGAGCAGGGCCAGGGCCAGGACATGGGGTAGGCCCAGGACAGGGCCAGTGCCAGGGGCAGGGGTAGGGGCAGGGCCAGGGGCTGGGTTAGGGCCAGGGGCAAGGGCAGGGCAAGAGAAGTTGCAGGGCCAGGGGCAGTGGCATGGCCATTGGCAGGACCACGGGCTTGGGAAGTGGCAGGGGCTTGGCAATGCCAGGGGCAGGGGCAGGAGAAGGGTCAAGGACTGGGACAGGGGTAGGGGCTGGGGAAGGGCCATGCCTGAGGTAGGGGCAGGGACTGGGGTACGGCCAGGGGCAGGGGCAGGGCAGGATAGGGACTTGGGCAGGGCCAGGGCCAGGGGCTGGGGCAGGGACAGAGCAGGGTAAGGGGCTGGGCCAGGGGAAGGGGAAAGGCCAGGGGCAGGAGCAGGGTCAGGTTAAGTTCGGGGCAGGGTCATAACCAGGTGCAGGGGCAGGGCCAGGGCCAGGGCCTAGGACAGGGGTAGGGGAAGGGCCAGGGGCTGGGAAAGGGCAGGGGCAGGGGCAGGCCCAGGGGCAGGGGCTGGGGCAGGGGCAGGGCCAGGGGCAGGGCAGGGGTAGGGGCAGGGCGAGGGGCAGGGGCAGGGGCAGGGCCAGGTGCTGGTTTAGGGCCAGTGATCGGGCCAGGGACTTGGGCAGTGGCAGGGCAGTAGCAGGCGCTGGGGTAGGGCAGGGGCAGGGGAGGGGCATGGGTATGGTCATGGCAAGGGCAGGGGCAATGGCAGTGGCTTGGCAGGGCCAGGGGCAGGGGCAGGGCAGGGACAGTGCAGGTGCAGGGGAAGGACCAGGGGCAGGGCTAGGCACTTGGGCAGGGCAGTGACAGGACCAGGGGTGGTGGGAGGGACGGGGACAGGGGCTGGGGTAGGGGCAGGGGCAGGGCCAGGAGCTGGGTAGGGCCAGGGTCAGGGCCAGGAGCTGGGGCAGGGCCAGGGGCTGGGACAGGGGCAGGTCCAGGACCAGGGGCAGGGGAAGTGCCAGGGTAGGTTCATGGGGATTTGCAGGGCAAAGGGCTGGGCCAGGGGCAGGGGCAGGGCCTGGGGCAGGGGAAGGGGCAGAGGAAGGGGCAGGGCTAGGGTCATGGGAGGGGCAGGAACAGGGTCAGGGACAGGACCAGTGGCTGAAGCAGGGGCAGAGACGGGCAGCGGCTGAGGCAGTGGCTGGGGCAGGTCCAGAGGCAGAGGCAGGACAGGGGCAGGGCAGTGGCAGTGGCTGGGGCAGAGGCAGGGACAGGGGCTGGTGCAGGGTCAGGGGCAAGGGCAGGGCCAAGGCCAGGGACTGGGTTAGGGGCAGGGCCAGGGCCAGGTGCCTCGGCATGCCCAGGAGCAGTGCCAGTGTCAGGGTCAGGGGCAGGGCCAAGGGTAGGGCCAGCGGCTGGGATAGGGCCAGGGGCATAGCAAGCAACAGGGCCAGGGGCAAAGGCAGGTGCAGGGGCTGAGGCAGGGGCTGGGACTGGGGCAGCGGCAGGGTCAGGGTCAGGACCAGGGGCTGGGGCAGGGAAAGGGGCAGGGGAAGGGGCTGAGGCAGGGGCTGGGGCAGGGCCAGGGGCAGCGGAAGGGCCTAGGGCTGGTGCAGGGGCAGGGCACGGGGCAGGGCTAGGGTCAGGGCCAGGGGCCTGGGCAGGGGCAGGGCACGAGGCAGGGCCAGGGGCTGGTGCAGGGATAGGGGAGGGTCAGAAGCAGGGGCAGGGCCAGGATCTGGGGCAGGACCAGGGGCATGGCAGGAGCAGGGCAGTGTCGGGGCAGTGATTGAGGCAGGGCCAGGGCCAGGGGCTGAGGTAGGAACTGGGGCAGGGCCAGGGCCAGGAGCTAGGGCAGGCCCAGGGGCAGGAGCAGGGGCTGGGGCAGGGCCAGGGGCTGGGGCAGGGCCAGGGGCTGGGTTAGGGCCAGGGGCAAGGGCAGGGCAAGGGAAGTTGCAGTGCCAGGGGCAGGGACATGGCCATTGGCAAGACCATGGGCTGGGGCAGTGGCAGGGGCTTGGCAGGGGCATGGGAAGGGTCAAGGACTGGGACAGGGGCAGGGCCTGGAGTAGGGACAGGGGCAGGGGCTGGGGCAGGGCCAGGGGCGGGGGAGGGTCAGGGGGAGGGGCATGACCGGGCCAGGGGCAGAGTTAGGGCCAGGGCCAGGGGCTGGGGCAGGGGCAGGGCCAGATTCTGGTTTAGGGCCAGGGATCGGGCCAGGGACTTGGGGAGGGGCAGGGGCAGGGGCAGGGCAGGGGCAGGGGTAGGGCAGGGGCAAGGGCAGGGGTGCGGCCAGGTTCAGGGGCAGTTTCAGAGCCAGGGCAGGGCCAGGGTCTGTGGCA
Organism: Tamandua tetradactyla; assembly: GCF_023851605.1. Classification (NCBI taxonomy): domain Eukaryota; kingdom Metazoa; phylum Chordata; class Mammalia; order Pilosa; family Myrmecophagidae; genus Tamandua; species Tamandua tetradactyla. The sequence continues at coordinate 19,584,722 of NC_135338.1, forward strand.
GGGTCAGGGTCAGGACCAGGGGTGGGCAGGGACAGGGGCAGGGAGGCTGACAGGGGCTGGCAGGCAGGGACAGGGGCAGAGGGCCAGGGGCAGGGCAAGGCAGGGTAGGGATAGGGCCATATCCAGGGGAAGCTCAGGGCTGGGGTAGGGACAGGGCAGGGGCAGGGCCAGGGCCAGGGCAGGTTTGGGACAGGGTCATGACCAGGTGCAAGGGCAGGGCAGGGGCAGGGCCTGGGACAGGGGCAGAGGCAGGGGCAGGGGCTGGAGCAGGGGCTGGGCAGGAGAAGTGGCAAGCCCAGGGGCAGAGTCAGGGGCAGGGGCAGGGCCGGGGCAGCGGCAGGTCAAGGGCCAGGGGCCGGGGCAGGGGTAGCGGCAGGGTCAGGGCCAGTGATAGGGGCAGTAGCAGGGCCTGGGGCAGGGCCAGGAACAGGGGCAGGGGCAGTGATGAGGGCTGGGGCATGTGCAGGGGCATGGCCAGGAGATGGAGCAGGGGCAGTGGCAGGGCAGGTCAGGGCAGGGGAGGGCAGGGCCAGGGACAGGGACAGGGCCAGGACCAGGGGCAGGGGCAGGGGCTGGGGGAGAAGCATAGGCAGGGGCAGGGTGGGGGCAGTGGCAGGGGCTTGACTGGGCCAGGGTCAGATGCAGGACAAGGGGCTGGAGCTGGGGTAGCTCCACGGGCATGGCGGGCCAGGGCCAGGGGCAATGGCAGTGCCAGGGGCATGGCCAGGGGCAGGGGCTGGGTTAGGGCCAGGGGCAAGGGCAGGGCAAGGGAAGTTGCAGGGCCAGGGGCAGGCACTTGGCCATTGGCAGGACCATGGGCTGGGGCAGTGGCAGCGCTTGGCAAGGCCAGGGGCAGGGGCAGGAAGGGTCAAGGACTGGGGCAGGAGCTGGGGCAGGGCCATGGGCTGGGGTAGGGGCAGAGGCAGGGGTATGACAGGGCCAGGGACAGAGTTAGGGCCAGCAGCAGGGGCAGGACTGAGGGCTGGGGCAGGGACAGTGGCTGGTGCGGGGTAGGGGTACGGGCAGGCTCAGGGCCACGGGCTGGGGTGGTCCCAGGGGCAGGGGCAGGGGCTGGGGTAGGGGCAAGGGCAGGGCAGGGCTGTGCGGTAGGGCCAGAGGCAGGGCGGGGTGGAAAGGGCAGGAGGAGGGCAGGGCCAGGGCTGGGCCAAGGAGGACTGGGCTGAGGCTGGGGGCAGGATGGGTCTGGGGCTGGG